>NC_059114.1:55408131-55700631 GCF_020740685.1 Jaculus jaculus | reverse complement strand
GACCTGGGGAACCGAGCCTCCAACCGGGGTCCTTAGGCTTCACAGGCAATCGACTTTTTTAAGCTTTCTCAGTTGTGCCTTATGAACTACACCTGTTTTCCACTCTGTGTTTCTGCTGGAAGTTGATTGTGTCCTTATCAGTTTCTGTCCCCACCGTAGCAGCCATCATTCCTCCATTTAATTGACTTTTTTTTTTTTTTTTTTCAAAAATGTTACTGAAGTCTCCATCTTTCCTACTGCCATTCCTCTTTTCTTATTAAAACATTTTGTTCTATTTATTTATGAGAGAGAAGGGAGCAGGGAGAGAATTAGGATGTGAGGACCCCTAACCACTGCAAATGTACTCCAGATATATGTGCCACCACGTGCAGCTTGCTTATGTGTGGTCTGAGGAATTGAATCTGTGTCCTTGGGCTTCACAGCAAGCACCTTAACAGCTAAGCCATCACCCCAGACCCATCTTTTCTTCTATACCAATATTTTAACCATCATTTTATTTTATATTTTTATCAATGATACATTTTTAAAAGAAAGTTTGCTTGATTTTTAATGTTTTCTTTAATTTGAAATTTCAATTTTATGTATAGGCATTACTTAGGCCAAGTCTGAGACTCAATTCCTATTTATTAATAATCAAGCTTTCACAAATAATTTTTCACAGGATATGGTTGGTCTTTCTCAGACTCTTAAATATGTACTGCTACCTGGATATACAAGAAAAATAGTCAAAATAATTTACTGAGAAGGAAAGGCATAGACATAAAATAAGCAGAATGAATTCAAGGTTGGTCAGAAGTTATACAGTAGCCTGAAGCATGCAGACTGAATGTGAAGTATGTGGGTGTGTCTGTGTGGGTGCATGTATGCATCTAATGATTTGCAAATATGAATGGCAGAAGTGGTGTGAAGTTTGGATTTTTGAGGGGTATATTTCTGTGCTGTACTTTGAATGTTCTTTTCAATTTAGAGTAATTTATTGTGAGGTCTTAATACTAACTCTAATTTATTTTCATCTAGATAAAAAGATGAATCTGGTATTCCCATCCTAATCAGTTGTCCTTGAAAAAATTAGTTAGCCAGGTAAGGTATCCCACACCTTTAACTTCAGCACTTATGAAGCTTTGATGGGAAGATTGACATGAGACTGAAGCCAGACAGAGCTACAGCATGAATTGCAGCCTGGGATAGAGTGTGGGCATGCTTCAAAAAGACATATCTTGTCTATGGATAATGCAAGTAATCTCTATTGAGGCAAAAATAATTTAAAATTTTAATAGACTATGCATATAAAAGTCAATTTTATAAGACTGTTTTAGGTTTTAGCTTATTAGTGATTTCCATGAAAATTGTGAAAATGTAGGAACATTTCTTAAAAATGGACTACAGGGGAAAATTATAGTATCCTTTAATATGTCTATCATATTCCCAACATATAATACTACAAAATTATTTCCTCAATTTATTGAACTACTTTTATAATCTTTTTTTTTTTTTTTTAGTTTAGGTAAGGATTTCACTGTTAGAATATGATCACATAAAGAAGCAATTGAAAGTAAATAAGTATAAATTTCATAAAGCTTCATGAAGCTAATATGAAGGTAAACTTAGAAATGAGAGTACATAATTTTATTACACAATTGTCCTGAAAGAAATGAAGCAATGGCTTACAAATTTAGGTTCTGTATGAGTTCAAACTATCAGGGATCTTTTGAGTATCCAATCTTTTATCAATGATTAAATTTGTATGCCTAATAATGATTAAAACAATCTGCAATATGATTAGTCTCTAAGAAAACTGTATGTTTGATTGTAGGTAGGTAAATTTTTCTGACTTATTGATGTAAACCTTGAAGAAAGTAGCTTACTGCTAATCATGAAAACTTAGCAGCTAATTCTTTCTAATTGTGGAGCAAGGTTTGACAAATGGATATGCCACATGTCATATTTTGTTTAAGATTTACCCATTGTTAAATCATACTGAAAAATCACAGAAGGTCTGAAATAATACAAATGTCAATGCAGTCCATGCTAAATAGGATACTTTTGTTTTTTAAACAATGAAATAGTCTGAAATCAAGTGGAGGCCTCAGTGGGTGAACTAGTACAACTGTTTAATTTACTTTAAAAAGAATATAATTCTGGAGAGATGGCTTAGCAGTTAAGAGCTTGCCTGAAAAGCCTAAGGACCCCAGTTCAAGGCCCGATTCCCCAGAACCCACATTAGCCAGATGCACAAGGGGGCGCACATGTTTGGAATCTTTTGCAGTGGCTGGAGGCCCTCACGCACCCATTCTCTCTCTCTCTCTCTGCCTCTTTCTCTCTCTGTCATTCTCAAATAAATAAAAAAAAAAAACCAAAAAAGTTAAAAAAGAATATATTTCTAACCAAGTAGAAAACTATTGTTCTGTTTGTATTTCATGCATTTTTATTGACTGAACAGAATAATTAACTTTATTGATATAAAACTAGTATGCATGTTCAAAAGTAGTAATGTATCACATTAAGTCACAATAAATGTTTTAGGAAAGAAACAAAATTAAATTTAAAAATCATCATTTTCGGAAACAATCATGTTAAATTAATTGTTAGACCTAGAAAAAAAGTATCATGCACTTCTCATGTAGGGAGAGAGAGAGAGAGAAAAGAAAAGAGAAGGAACTAAACATAACATAGAAATGATAAATGGAAGGGAATAGGAATAACAGAGGTAAATATGATCAAAGTCTCTTACATACATAAATTAGCATTTTACAAAGAAGTCCTCTTATTACATTATTAGTATAATATACAATGAATTATATTTTTCATGCTGTGAAAGTGTCATAATAATTGAGATTTTATACAACTGGAAGAAATGCTTTTTGACATAAAATCAATAATAATATTTATGCTAATTTGCCATATCATCTGAAAAGAAAAAAAAAACTTTTAACGCTGGATATTAATTATTTAATGTTTGTTAAAATAGGTCTTGTAATTGAGAAATTGAGTGAATAAAATACCAATTAAATTTCTATTTCTCATGACAAACTTTAGTTGTTCTAATTTCATGTGTAAAATTTTATGGCCTTGTCTCAAAAACTTAAAACTGAAAACCTGCAATCCTTTAGAAATTATTTTGCTAAATTTTTCCATAATAATTAATAGTAACCAAAGTTTCAAATTAGACACAAAATTATTCACAATCCCAATTAAAATTAAATATAGTCATGAAACTAAGATTAAATATAAATGCCAACAGGCAAAAGTGTTTTCAAAAATGAAAATCAGATAATATTAGGCCAAATTTTGACAGAAAACATAATCTTCAAAAAGAGATTTAGTTTATTTTAGGTGACAGACAACCTGCAAACCTTGGAATAAATGTTCATTAAAACTTTATCATTTTTTTTCTTTTCTATCATCTAATAAAGAGACTATTCAGTGTGTATAAGATTTAATTTTACTTTAATTTTGCTAAAAAATTAAAGTTAAAACACAAAAATAAAAACAATATGAAAACAATAACAAAGCTTCTAATGATGTTAATACAAAGATCAAAAAATTTTGAAGCCTTCTTCTATATGAGCAAATAAAAATTTTAAGTGCTATACTGTGATGATAAACTTCTGTGCCCTGAATGGTTATGTCCTCAGCTGGTAGCAATTTGGGAGTTGAAGCCCTCTGGAGGCAGTGTATTGTTGGAGATAGGCTTATGGGTACGATAGCCAGATTCTCCTTGAAAATGCTTGGCATACTCTCCTGCTTCTGTTGTCCACCTACTAGTGGCCAGGAGGTGCTGTCCACCCTCTGCTCATGCCATCATTTTTTCCCTGCCATCATGGAGCTTCCCCTGTAGTCTAGAAGCCAAAATAAACCCTTTCCTCCCACAAGTTGCTCTTTGTTGGATGTTTTCTTCCAGCAACATGAAGTTGAGTACAACAAAAATTGGTACCAGAGGGATGGGGTAGTTGGTAGTTACTGGTAGAAACAGGACTATGTGGATTTTGTCCTTTGGGGGACTGATTAAAGTGAGGAATGTGGAAGAACTTGAAGCCGTGGCCTAAGAGATGCCTTGTAGTATGTAAGTACAGCTTGATGGACTTTTCTGGTCAGAAGTGAAAGACCTGAATGCAATAACAACTAAGGACTGTGAGGTGTTATCTTATAAAGGGAAGAAAGAGCTTTGCCTGGACTGAGCTAGAAACAATTTTGTGAAAGGCTTGCTATTATGCCCATGTCCTGAAAACTTGTGCAGTGTTTCATTGCATAGACTTGTACTGGTGTGAGCAGAGGGATATGGCACAGAAAGAAATGAAATCTTTGGGCCCAAACTGCTGGCCATTGAGCTATAATTGTTTAAGAGATTACAGAAATTGCAAGTGGACCAAGTGATCTGCATTTAGACAACAGTAAAAATGTCAACTCTTGAATGTCAAGGCCTGAATACTGATGGAGTGTCCTGATCTTCAAAGTCAACTTGATCCCCCTCCTGGAATTAATAAATTGGTAACCAACATTATAGCATGGAGTATAACAAATGCAGGAAAGAGAGTCATTGAATTTGCAAATGGTTTTGTAGTTTAGAAAGTGCCATGAATAGTATGAAGCAGGCTTCGTTTACTTGTGTGGAGGCTTGATGGAGCCATGAGGATGTATTATGGGTCTCACTAGAGACCCAGTGGAGATACCAGGATGATGGAATGGCTGAGAAGGAAAGTTGCCAGCACCAGATGAAGTTTTCTGGGAGTATGAGTAGCCTAGCTGGAGGGGTGGAATTGGAACTCAACAATTATCAGTGGTTAGAATTATTGGACTTGGAGACTTGTCACAGGCTAGAGTTGTCAGACTTGTAGCTACAGAATTGGATATTGTTTTTAGTTTTGTTTTTTTTTTTAAATTTGAGAGCGACAGACAGAGAGAAAGAGGCAGAGAGAGAGAGGAGAGTGGGCTTGCCAGGGCTTCTAGCCACTGCAATCGAACTCTAGACGTGTGTGCCCCCTTATGCATCTGGCTAACATGGATCCTAGGGAATTGAGCCTCGAACCAGGGTCCTTAGGCTTCACCAGCAAGCGCTTAACCACTAAGCCATCTCTCCAGCCCCAGAATTTGATATTTTTCCTGCTTGTTTTAAATCATGTTTCTTTCCTATATCCATTGTAATCTTTCACAGTTTGAATGTTTATTTGGTGCAATTACAATTTCTTTCTTTCTTTCTTTCTTTCTTTCTTTCTTTCTTTCTTTCTTTCTTTCTTTCTTTCTTTCCCTTTCTTTCTTTCTTTTATAAGCATTTCCCCTTAGTTAAAAGACCTTTGGCTATAGGGATGTTTGAAAATCACTATGATTGATAAAAACTATGGGGACTTAAAAAATTGGACTGAATACATTGCATTTTCCATCATGGATGGTTATCAGTTTATGGGCCACAGGGACAGACTGTGGTAGTTTGATTCAGGTGTTCCCAACAAACTTATGTGTTCTGAATGCCTAAGTCCCCAGGTGGTTGCAATTTGGGAATTGAAGCCTTCTGGAGGCAATGTATTATGGGGGGTTGAGATTATGGGTATTATGTCCAGCTTCCCCTTGTCAGTATTTGGCATAGTCTCCTGCTGCTGTTGTCCACCTAATGTTGGCCAGGAGGTTATGTCTACCCTGTGCTCATATCACTGTTTCCCTACCATCACGGAGCTGCCCTTAGGTCTATAAGCCAAAATAAACTCTTCTCCCACAGGATACTCTGGGTTAGGTGTTTTATGACAGGAATGTGAACCTGACTGCAACACATAGTATTTAAAATTTCCATATTCAGATGCAAGCAAACCTATTTGGCATTTACATATTCTGAACATACAATGAACTTCATAACATAAGTGAGGATAATCTTCATCCTGTATTTCACTGAAAGTTTAAAATTATTGTTCTTAAGTAGACATAGATTAGTCATTTTCAGAAATTTACCTATTGATCACAATTTTCTCACTCACTAAGCATGAACAAATATGTCTAATACCATAATAAGTAGTGAAGGAATAAAACAAATGATGTAATATACACAGTAAAATAGTATTGAATAATAAAATTACTAATTTCTGTCATATGTTGTAACAGGGATGGAACTGGAGATTATGATTACTACAATCAGGTAGGCACTGAATGAGTACCACACAGTCTCATCAACATGGGAAACAAACACCCGATCTCAGGGTAGTTCCGGTAGAATGTCGATTACCAAAAGCCAGAACAAGCATGGAGAAGGAGAAAGGTTCTTCAAAGGGTAATAATTTAGTTAGAAGCATAGCTGAAGCACTATCTCACTGAAAGTTGACTGTGGATAAAGCTGTTGTATATATTTCAAGAAACTATAAGAAAAATAAAATGCTATAAGGAAAAAAAATTGAAGCTAATCATGGAATCTCACATTTTCAATCCCAGCACTCAGGAGGTAGAGGTAGGAGGATCACCATGTGTTTGAGGCCACTCTGAGACTACATAGTGAACCTCAGGGCTAGAGAGAAGCCCTATCTCAAAGCAACCCCCCCCAAAAAAGAAAATAAATAAAATTTAAAGTTCTGTAATAAAAATGATAAATATTTGAGTGTGTAAATATATTTGACTAGTTTAAATATTATATGATGTATATATGTATCAAAATATTACATAGTACCCTATTAGTGTATATATATATATATATATATATATATATATATATATATATATTCATGTTTTTTGTATCAGCTGAAAAAATGTTATGAGGCTAGGTACAGCTGCATATGTATATAATCATAGTAAATGGGAAGCTGAATTAAGATGATCACAAATCCTAGTGGACCATGGGATGGGCTCCATAGAGAAACAATTCTGGCTGAGCATGGTGGTACATACCTGTGATCACAGCATACACAGCACAGGAGCTGAGGAGGGAAGCTCATGTCTGTGAGACTAGCCTGAGCTATTTAGTGAAACAGGTCAGCCTTGGTTTCGATGTTCTGTTTCTATGTTAAGTGCTAAGAGTGCACTTTCTTCTGGAAGATTATGGAGGAGAGATTTAACTTCGGTGGAATAATTCCTATGAAATTCTTAAAATTTTAATGTTATAATGTTTTTCAGGAATGAATAAAAGTGCTACATGGACTTATCTCAAGGGACTAAGGAGGGTAGAGGTCCAACATGAGGTTTAAGAAGCAGAAGGGTTTAAGGCTTACCATTGGTAGCTCACAGTATAATTTTGATAGAGCATATAGTTATTTTTCTTGTGGTAATGATAAAATTTTTTACAAACAAATTAAAGGTAGAAGGGATTATTTCAGCTTACAGTTTCAGAAGGGATGGATACTATCCATCCTGGTCAGAATGATGCAGCAGCAAGAGTGTAAGTTGGCTATTCATGCTGCACACACAGTTAGGATGCTTAGCTCAGAACAAAATAAAACTCAGAGGACTCAAACTTCACATGCAGCATCCTAGTTTTTCCTTGAAGCTCTATAGCTTAAATTTCTACAACCATCTCAACAATGCCATTAGATCAAGTATTCCACACATAAGTCTATGGGGGATGTTGCCCATTCACAGTCAAGAATACTGCAGCTCCCAGCGGCACACAGCTTAATAATAAGTTGAGTGAAGCATGGAGACCAGTTAGAAGAAGGGACGGCATATCAAGCACTACCACAAAGTTACAAAACTGCGTTTCCACGGCACATCTATACTTCTGTGCAACTTTCCTGGTTTAGGAACATGTTGCTACTTTTCAGAAGATTCTCCTCAATGTGACAAAGAAACTCCCCTGGGGGCATTCCACCATGAGCTCCTTAAATACTAAGTGGCACTTGGGTGTTTTAAGTACCAGGATATACTCAATAGTCAGGGGTTCAGTATCTGACCTTGGAGTTCAGTTTACTCTGCATTTTTAAAAGAAAAATATTTATTTATTTCAGAGGGAGAGAGAGAATAGACATGTCATGGCGTCTAGCCACTGAAAATGAACTCCAAATGCATGTGCCCCTTTGTGCATCTGGCTTATATGGGTCCTGGGGACTCAAACTGGGAGTTTAACAATCACAGAAAATTCCTTAACTGTTAAGTCACCTTGACCGCCCCTATTTTGCATTTTTAAGGACTGATAAAATTAACCACGGATGTTGGGCTTCCCAACTGGTATGTTTCAGAAAGTTGGGTATTATGTTCAACCCTGTCATTTGAATGCTGAAATGACACCCAGTGCTTCTTTGAAGTGGTAGCTTTCAAGTAATTGGTGACATCAAAGATATGCATATCTGGATGACCTAAGCACTTTGGTATTCATTCCTAATGTAAGACAAATATTTGAAACTGTTGATTTGGAGAATTTGTGTGTCTCTGTGTGTGTGTGGTGGGGGGGGCCGGTTCTGGTGCACAAGGAACCATTTTCAAAGGGAGCCATTTTGAAAGATGAACTAAGGCAGTACCCAGGAGTAGAAGAAGCAAGACTATCCCTACACTAATGGCTTTTTTTTTCCCCAAAAATTAACTTTATTCTAACTTTAGCTGGTATCTGTACTTCTCTGGGAACTGATTATTTTCACATTAACAATAATAGTCACAGAAAGTCAAATTCAGAATTCAAAACTATCTTTTGACAGTTATTAATTTCCTGTGCTATTTTTAATGGACACAGCCAAATATATGGCATGAATGGATGATGTGCTAAAACCTCTGCTTCTAGTCCTTCAAGATCTAGACCTAAACCTTAAAGACCCTGGAGATTCCTCTTTACCCATCTGGCAGCAATATTCACCCATGCATGATTCATCAGAACTGGTGGTACCTGTGACTTTGTTTCATATTTATGTTTTTCTTAATGCTTCTCCATGTTCCTTTGGTTTTTAAGTGTTCATGGGATGTCTATACAATTTGTCAATTGTAACGCTTTATGTAGCTGATTATATGCTTAGTAGTTTATTTATTAAGTTGCCTTCTACTTTCTTAGGATCATTTTATCTTCATTTGTGCCTTTTCAGTCTAAACACTTAGTTTAAGTTAAAGCAGTACAAAGAGATGTCTAAAACTTTACCACACCCACACATTCATGTTTATCATATCTTACGGCTCAACCCTGTGAGGATTCAGTACTCATTTGTTCACTGACCTGCAGTTTATTCTTACACACTGACTAATTTATGACCCTTTCTTGTATATCTTTTGTAATAAATGGATCTTTTGAGAATATCTAGTCGAGTTTCTTTCAAGACAGTTTTTTTTTTAATGATGGATACTTTGTATAAAATGAAATTCTACACATATTATTAAGAAAACAAATGGAATGATAGAAAATATATTTTCTTGAAGTTGCAAAATAGAACACTCTATATTTATCTTAATTTTTGTCCATAAATTTTTTTTTTAATTAATTAATTTATTTATTTATTTGAGAGCGACAGACACAGAGAGAAAGACAGATAGAGGGAGAGAGAGAGAATGGGCGCGCCAGGGCTTCCAGCCTCTGCAAACGAACTCCAGACGTGTGCGCCCCCTTGTGCATCTGGCTAACGTGGGACCTGGGGAACCGAGCCTCGAACCGGGGTCCTTAGGCTTCACAGGCAAGCGCTTAACCGCTAAGCCATCTCTCCAGCCTGTCCCCATAAAATTTTTAACGCGGGTTAAAGAAAGCCATTCCATTGAATGAATCCAGATTTTAAAAAAATGATTTAATAAAACTTCAGTTTTATAGAGGTGGTACCAAATCCACTGGAACATATCTGAAGTCATAAGTCACATATCTGGATGGCTTTCCAGGTGGCAACTTGACAGAGTAGGAGTGGTTTTCTGCCAAGAAACAACTGTGCTTTGCAGAACTAATATTATTCCATTCTATTGATAATAATTTTTAAGCACAGTTTAAGCAATATCCAGGTACTAAATAGATGCACTAGTTACCATTCTGACTGCAATAACAAGATACCTGGAAAGAACAAACTTAAAGGAAAAGTTTGTCTGGGCTTACAGTTTGAAAGGATACAATCAATTATGATGTGTAAAACACAATGTCCAAACGTAAAACTCCAGTGTCAAGAAACACAAAGTGATAAATGTTGATGCTGAGCTATATCTCTCCTCCTCATTCTGGCTGGGACCCATCCTCTGGAATGGCACTGCATGCATTAGGGTTGGTCTTATCACTTCCATTAACCTAATTTGGAAAATTATTTGTAGATATGTCCAGAGATTTGATTTCATAGTGAATCTAAAGCCCATCAACTGACGCAAACCATCACAAACCCACCCTTAGTCAATTTGACATTGAATAACCTTATTTATGCTTGTATGTTTGTTGTTTTTATCTTTTCAAGGTAGGGTCTTGCTCTAGCCCAGGCTGTCCTGGAATTCATTATGGAGACTCATGCAGGCTTTAAACTCATTATGATCCTCCTACCTCAATCACTTTTAAGTCATAACCTTCCACCCATTGTTCCCATTGGTTCATGACCGTCTCATACTACAAAATGCATTTAATCCAACCTCAAATGCTCCCTCCCATAGTCTTTAATCACTCTAATTTTGTTCCAAAGTCTATTCTGTTCTCTATGCCTGGCTTGTTCTGTGATTCAGAATAATTCTTTAACTGAGGATGCTAATAAAATTAATAAACAAGTCACAAAATTGCAACATAAAATGGCATAAAGATTTCAAAAAGTAGAAATGGAGGCATGGCAAGGAAAAGTTAGAACAAAGCAGTATCAAAACATAGCAGGGGGCTGGAGAAATGGCTTAGTGGTTAAGCGCTTGCCTGTGAAGCCTAAGGACCCCAGTTCAAGGCTCAATTCCCCAGGACCCACATTAGCCAGATGCACAAGGGGGTGCATGTGTCTGGAGTTTGTTTGCAGTGGCTGGAAGCCCTGGCGTGCCCACTCTGCTCTCTCTCTCTCTGCCTCTTTCTCTCTCTCTGTCTGTTGCTCTCAAATTAATAAATAAATAAAATTTAAAAAAAAAACATAGCAGGGCATCAAGTACTCTGACAGAAGTCTGTCTTTCCTTTAGGAAACCTTGTAGGTCTCCCTGACCAAAAGCTCATTGTGGATGATAGCCACATGCTTGTACTGGGAGTTACAGGTCAATGCCCACTAAGAAAATGAAGAAAAACATAACTAATATAAAAGAATAAGAGAGAAGAGATAGATAGATAGAGAGAGAGAGAGAGAGAGAGAGAGAGAGAGAGAAAGATAGAGGCTGTAGAAGATTAAATTAAGGTCAGTCTTCATCATACCCTCTCCAGTGTCTTGTGGCTCAGGTGTTCCCTCTAAGGGCCTGGTGAAGGTTCAGCCATTTGGTTTGCCTTTTATGATGTAGACCCTACTGCTGAAGACACCTTATGTGGTTGACACGTAAAATAGAATGGCATGGCTGCAAGCTGGAAGAGAGTCAGCCCCCATACAGACAGCCAGAAGGTGCTACATGGGTGACTGGGGGAAAATGACCAATATCTGTCCAAGCAACTCATGGTATAACCTACTTAGCAGCAAATAACTTGTTGTGATGCTCACACAAGTGTAATAGTGGTACACAGCCATGGTGGGAAACCAACTGCTCTTGCTTTGGCTAACTGACCCCCTCAGTGATACAGAACCCATAGCTGGATCTGGGAAACAAGTCAGAACCATACCCAAACTTAAGCTCACTCTCCATTATTAAGCTACCACCAATTGTGGGCTATAAGAGGGCTTACACCTGTTAAATTCTCTATAAAAAATAACAGTTATCTCATTTGTCTGGTGCTAACTTACTTTCCAATGGAGAATCTGCTTCTCTGTTTCAGATAGATGTAGATCCTAAGGAGAGAGCCATCCCATCATACCTCAAAAGGGCCCAGGCTGAAACTAAGAACAATTGGTGAAACAAGCAAGGGTGCTGTTTTCTTGGTGAACCATGTACTAGCACAAGGGTGAAGGAGATCAACACAGAGAAAAATCAACTCCTACCAAATCAGAGATCCAGAGACACAGGGGCACCCAACATCTCATCACTGAACCAGACCAAAAATGAAGCCAACATGGCTCAGGGAAATTTTGCAGAAGAGGGAGTTGAAAAAGTATCAGAGCAACATGTTGGGTCATTATAGGCAGACATTTATCCTATCCATAACTGTGGGCTAACTCCATAATGGATGACCCATATACCTCAACAAGGAGGGGCTAGGGAGAGGGGGTAGGACATGGATGAGCCTAACAATGGTACCAAATTGACTGTATTTGCTGAGTACCAAACTAATAATAATAATTAAAAAAAAAAACTAGCAGGGTAAACACCAAACAGTGTAGCCCCATGTCTTATTCCTGGGGCTCACAATGGCATCATCTGTGTTCCATAGCACTTTGGTAATCCAGCCCTCCAAATCTGTTGTCTGCAACACACATATTCTATCTCATGTGACAGCTCCATATTGTGACTGTAGCTTTTCTCAGAAAATGTCTCTTGGTTCTGGAATCACCAAAATCCTTGGCTCTCTAACGCAACGTAAGGGTCACCTTCATAACTTCATGCTGTGGTCCTTTGGGACCTTGAGACCTTCTTGCAGAGGCTCTACCCTTGTACGCTTGTTTACCTCAGCAACTCTTTAGAACCATGGAGAAATATTTTGTGACTCCTTTAATTTTGCAGCTTTCATGTCCCCAAAACCAGTGCATATACAGTGTTGGCAAATTTTGTTGAAAAATTGGAACATAATTCTGTTCCCTTGGACCCCAGCAGTAGAAGATTCATTCTATATGTCTTCTGGAGTGACCTTCATGAACATTAGCCTAGATGATTATGTTTGAGGAAGGAAACCCTGCAATTTAGGTTATCATCCATCAAGTAAATTTGGATGATCACAATATGGAGCCTCCAATATGTGTGGTCTCATTCTCTGAGCACTTATTCTCTTGTCCCAGTTCATGCATAAGGTTTCTTTTTAATGGTGCTTATCCTCTTAACAATCATAGCTATTCTCTGATCGTAAACCTTGATAATTCCTCTGTGAATAATGTTAATACTAATAGTAATAATAATAGTAAATAATCCATTAATTTTGAATTAAGCTTCATTTATGTTCTCATAGCTTTGAATACATCCAGTTTATTTCATAGCATATAACATGAACTGCTTCTAGCCCAATTCTTCAGAGTCTGTTCTCCTCTGAAAACCATGAGCCAGGAATCCAGTCCCTGTATTGCTCTAGGCACTTTGGCCTTCCAAACTCCCACAAGAATGGCCAATTAAGTTCTGCATACAGCATTCTAGGGCTTTTCTAGCCAAAAGTTACAAACATTTCCATTTTCCTTTCACAAACTACTTCCAAAATGGCTATGAACCACATGGTAAGATTTATCAAGGGAATGACTGTACTTCTAGTACCAACTTTCTGTATTACTTACTTTTCTTGTTGCTGTGACAATTAGGCAAACTTCAGCTTACAGTTGGTAAAACAGTCCATCATGTTGGAAAGGTGTGGTGGTATAAGCATGAAGGAGCTAGTTGAATTCATCCACTGTGCAGAAGCAGACATCAATGATTGCTGATGCTCAGTTAGCTTTCTCCTTTTTATATAGTCAAGCACCCCACCCCATGGAAAGGTGTTAGCTACCTTTAGCATAGTTTTACCACCTCAAACTAGTGGAGAAAATCCCTAACAGTCATCATCAGAGGTTTATTTTCATAGTGATTCTATGTCTTGTAAAGTTAACTACTAAAAATAACCATCACAGCTGCTCTCCAACAATTTACTTTTACTTCTGACCTTAAGTACCATGCTCCTCTCCAATCAAAGAACCAAATACAGAACAAAGCAGTGGTCAAGAATGAATGGTACCAGATGTATCTGATCATTCGCATTATTGTTCCAAACTAATTTAATTTAAATCCGACACAAATCATATAAATTTGATAGATGAGATTTGTTTCTTAAAAACAGAAAACACGGGCTACTGGGATTTCTTAGGGGTTAAGGTGCTTGCCTGAAAAGCCAAAGGATATTGGATTGATTCCCCAGGACCCACATAAGCCAGATGCACAAGGTGGTGCATGAATCTGGAGTTTGTTTGCAGTGGCTGAAGGCCCTGGCATCCCCATTCTCAGTTTTTCTCTCTCTGTGTTTCTCTCTCTTTCAAGTAAATTCTACTTCAAATGAATGCTGCGTTTTTAAGTCAAAGACCATTGCAAATACATTGTGATTTCTCCCTTAGATATACAACCTATTCTGGGTAGATCTGACCTACTTTATTGCTTGAGAACAGTGGAAAAAAATACACTAATCTCTTTCAGGTTTCCCTATCCATTTACTTTCATTAGATTTCAAAATTACACTATAAAAATCTGCAATTTTTTTTTAAGAATACAGTGATCTAGTTCTTTGGGGGCATTAGTGAAACCAGCCGGGCTTATTTTCTTTCTCTGTCGAAGCCCTTGGTAGTTACATTAGGCTGAAATGGCTTAGTTAGTGAGATGCTCATCAAAAGTCGATATGTACCCTGCACATCTAATCTGTGAATCTGGCATCTTGGAACATGCATCAGGCCAGAAAGCCTGCTGGCTCTCAGACTCAGGACAGTACTTTGAGAAAAGCTCTCCAGCAAGCCACAAAATAAACACTGCACATGGAAATTACTCAGGGTTTCTTCCTCCCGGCTATTCTTTGAGCCACAAGACAATGCAGTAACTGTGCTCATCCAGTCCTGTTGGAAGTCAAATGACTTCTAAGTAGCTTCCAACATCCTCATTCCTATATTATGAATCTATCTTCCAACCACAGAAAGCAGTTTAGTGTGTACACTCTAGTAGTTAAGAAATTCATACATCTGCAGGGAGCTAACTATACTTTCCGTTTTCCTGTTTTTTTCTTTCTTTCATAATTATACATCAGGTTCAATGACAAAATACCATACCACTGTTCTTACACCACTACCATAAAACTTTACAAAGATTTTATAAAGACAGGGACACTCAACCTAAATTTCTGCAGTATCCATCGTCTTTTTTTAATTTATTTTATGGCATAGCAACATAATTTCATTGTGAAAATACTTAACAAAAGAAGAATAAGTCAAAATTTTACCTGAAATACCTATATTAATATATTTTGTTCTGATGAAAATCCATAAACATGTGAAGCTTGTGTAGATTTTAATGTGCATCCACTTGTGAGGTAAAATTTATTTGATTATTTGCTTGTATACTTTTTTGATCTTGATTCTTTTTTTTGGGGGGGTGGTTTCAAGGTAGGATCTCATTCTAGTCCAGGCTGACCTGGAATTCACGATGTAGTCTTAGGTTGGCCTCAAACTCATGATGATCCTCCTACCTCTGCCTCTTTAGTGCTGGGATTAAAGTGTGCACCACCATGCCCGACTACTCTTTTGATTTTTTGAGGTAGGGTTTTACTCTAACCCAGGCTGACATGGAATTTTTCTATAGTCTTTGGCTGGCCTCGAACTCACAGTGATCCTCCCAACTCTGCATCCCAAGAGCTGGGATTAAAGGTGTACACCACAATGCCCAGTTCAATAATGCTTATTGTGTTTGTTTTTCTTGATTTTTATCATACTGTGAATATTTATCCAAGCCATTGTTTCAGCAATATTTAAATATTTGTACAATATTCCATGTAGTGATTAGTTCAAACAGACTTTTAGTCTTTTTGCATTCTTACAATTGGATTCTTTCTAAATATTCATAAACAATGCTGATATGAATTTATTGATGTAAGTACTTTAAAGATATTAGAACAGATATGTTTCTAAAAAGACTATAGAAAGTTTTGCCCAAGTCTCTAATGCTAATTAAAATTGTTGAGTTAATATTAATATCAAGATTTAGAGAAAGTTTAGAAGTCAGATAAAATTAAGGAAAAAATATATGGCCTATACATACTTACATGATCCAAGAAATTTCAGCAATAATGTCTTTATACATAAACACATGTATTAATAGTTATCCAATTGATAGATACATGCAAATGAAGAGATATAAAAAAGATTACATCTAAGACCTTTGTTGAGTAGCCTCAAATTTCCCCTAGGTATTCCAGCATGCTTACTTTCTATACTGATTCAAAAATACTGATGAATAAGAACACAAGAGTGAAAACAAATATTTTCAAATTGAGCATCAGTGTTGCATTTTATAGTACTTATGTAAACAGTTTCATTAGTCTCTTTTATTGTTTTTCTATTGCTTTCATAGTTATAAAATTTACATTAGGAATAACTAAAAAAGTGTTCAATATTTTTCTATTTATTTACCTTAATATTTCTCTAAATACTTCTTCAACATTATTTTCTTAGTATATTTAAAATACAACAAATGTGTTAAGATTTAACACTTATACTATGTGCTGTATCTGCATACAATGTTAAAAGTACTATAGACATAATATAAATACCATTTAAAGAATAATTTTTAAAGAATGCGTTTTTCTCCTGCTGATCTAAGTATTTGAGTAATTGCAAACATTGTTAATTATATTTATAATTTTTGCATTTAGGAGATTCCTGCACCCTACCTGAAAACATACAGTCCACCCTGATTATGGGTAAGCTTAATTTAATTCCCCAAATGAGAGGTAGGGAAAAGTAGAGGAGAAAGGAGTGTCAGCATAACATGTACTCATTAAAAGGTTTAATTTCTAGCCAGTCGACTGTTTATTTCCTTGCATGTCTATCTGTGTATTGAGGATGCATGTTTGTGGATGTGCGTGACTGTACAATTACACATGCAATACTGTGTGTGTATGCACATGCATATGGAAGCCAGAGGTCAACACTGGGTATTTTCTTGTCACTGAACCTGATGATCATCATTGCCATAGCGTAGTTAGGCAGAGAGGTCTAGAAATCCTGCTGTCTATTCTTCCTCAGTGCTAAAATTAAAGATCCAAGTTAGCACACCTCACCTCAGAGTGGGTGCTGAGGATCCAATTTCAGGT
This sequence comes from Jaculus jaculus, assembly GCF_020740685.1. NCBI lineage: Eukaryota > Metazoa > Chordata > Mammalia > Rodentia > Dipodidae > Jaculus > Jaculus jaculus. The sequence continues at coordinate 55,683,722 of NC_059114.1, read as the reverse complement.
CCTCATGCTTGTAGAGCAAACACTTTACTGACATTATTGACTAAGAAATATCCCAAGCCCTCAGCCTACCTTTTATAGTATGTGAAATATTCTCCTTTATGTTCATCTGGATCTAAATATGTTACATATGTTACATCCATATGTTAATTCTTCTACATTATGACACTTAAAAGCAGGGTATGTGTTTCATAATTCCACTTCCCAGAGGATTTGGAACAGTATTGCTCTGCACGTACAGCATTTTCAACAAAGTTTGTGTTGATTGCTGTGATGAAGAGCATGGATATTTTTCTTTCTAAATCAACGTGGCCTGAGGAGAAGGCAGGTGAAGCTGCCTGGCTGCCTGTGCACATTTAACAAGCTGTCTAAGTTTCAGTCACAAGTCCTGTCAGCCCCCGCCTTTCTATGTTGAATAACTCAAGAAATGCATAGTTGCTGAGTGTCTGTGGACATGATGCTCTGTGACCTTTGAACAATAGCTTAGTATTTCTTAGATTTTTTTTTAACTTGGAATATAAAACTGTATTAAGTCTGATGCTGGAAAACAAGAATAAGGTCTGTGATACAGAGTTGGCCATTTGTTTTAAAGGACGAACCATATATTAGATATAGATATACTTAACCTGAAGTATATATGAAAATGGAATAAAGATGAACTTATTTATTTATTTTTATTTACAATTTTACTTACATAACACATTTTGAGCATAAAATTATCTACTGTCACTATCTCATGTCCCCCCTACCAGATACTCCTTTCACTGAAAGACATCAAAGTACAATAGCATCTGGTTGTAGAGAGGGACTTCTGAGCTCTATTCATAGATGGTGAAAGGTAACCAATAACATCATTTTGTGATAAGACATAATTATAAGTGGATCTCAAAAATGTGCAAAGTGTATGAAGTGCCAGAGCAACAGATAGACTGAGATTTAAAAGTAGTGCTAGGAGTAAAATAGGAAAGTAAATTTCAGATGGCAAGGCTAAGAATAAAAGGCTTAGAATAGCAAAGACATTTGTTTGAAAATAAAATCATATGTTTGAAGAACGTCAAAGGAAGATATAGGAAAGTTGATGAAGATGATCTATAAAAATGCAATGATATAGGGATGGATATATGGCTTGTTATTGGCTTATATTTTTCTAGTTGCTGAGATACTTTGTTACTTATTATACAATATGTTGATAACTTTTTAAAACAATGACTCCCTATTCCTCCAAAGTTACATAAAACCAACTCCATATTGAAATGATGAAACAAAAATATGGAACTGAGCTTGGTACTATAGGCTTGCAATGCAAGAACTAGGAGGATGGTGGCAAAAGGATTCTCAGAGAAAGACAAGGAGTGGAAAGGACATAAAAGAAGAGGGACCAAGAAGAGAAGGCTAGACAAACGGCTTACCAGTTGTCACTGGCCTGTGAAGCTTACGGACCCAGGTTTGATTCCCCAGTTGGCTAGATGTACAGGGTCTCACATGCATCTGGAGTTCATTTACAGTGGCTAGAGGATATGGTATATCCATTCTCTCTCTCTCTCCATATATATATATATATATATATATATATATATATATATATATATATATATATATATATACACACACACATGTATATGTATATATATAAATTATATATGTATATATAATATATAATATATATGAATTTATATATATATAAATTATATATATAATTTATAAATTATATAAATATATAATATAAATATACATATATATATACATATATAATATATGTATTATTTTGTGTTGCCTCTTTCTCTCTCTCAAATAAATAAATATTTTTTTTAAAAAAAGAAAAGAGGGCTGCAGGTATGGCTTAGCAGTTAATGAGCTTTCATGAAAATCCTTAGGACCAAGATTCTATTCTTTAGTATCCACGTAAGCCAGATGTACATGGTGGAACATGCATCTGGAGTTTGTTTGCAGTGGCTGTAGGTCCTGGTGTGCCCATTCTCAATCTCTCTGTCTCTCCTCCCTTTTTCTTTCTCTCACACAAATAAATAAATATATTTTTAAAAAGACAAAAAAGGAAAATAAAGGAATAACTATTCCTAGAGTAAGTTACTTTCTTAAATTCTGTACTTAGTTTGGTTTATTCCATGTGTCAGGATTAAGAAACTGTACCTCTAATGGTTAAATATGCCTGAGACCAACTGTACATATCAGAGGAACCAGAATCACAATGCAAACTGCAACACATACCATGTGTTAGTCCAGTTTCTTGAGTTCATAAATGCAGGTCATTTCTACCTAGTCTCTCATTACTGCTATGCATAACCAATGCTCAACCTTGTCAGTCTTTGTTCTCATATTGTCTCCCAACAGGAAGGAGAAACACACAGCCTACTCATTCTCCTAAACTACTGGAACCTGGGGTTTGGTTGATTGCAAAAACCAGACAAACCGTACAAAAAGCCTTTGTTATTTTCATTTAAAAAAATCATGTATTTTTCATCACTGCTGCATGTGTTCTCTACATCTGTCTAGCAAGATGGCTAAGCTTAGAGAGTTAAAGCAGATATAAATGTTAGTTTGGGCTGTGGGAATTCAAAATCATCAACAAATTATTATTTGACTTAATTTCCTTGGAAACAAACCTAGAGGAGAAATACCCTGCTCCTGATGATCAAGAATATTGTGAGAAATAATAAGTTCTAATGAAGATAAACTATTTTCAGATACTTTTTGGTAGTTCTAATTGCTGAAAGAAAGAACCTAACTTAAAGCAGCTGATAGGAGGAAAGCATTTATTTTAGTTTGGTGTCTTGAAAGAAGCTCCATGATGGCAGGGGAAAGGATAGCAGGAACAGATGTATTACCTCTGCTACAGTAGATGGGAAAGAGCAGCAGGAGATTGAGTCAAATCTGGCAATGAAGAGATGAATAAACTTGCCCCCAACAATACATTTCCTCCAGCAATGCTTCACCTTCCAAATTGCCATTCACTGAGGACCAAGCATTCACAATACATGAGTTCATGATATCTGATTCAAACCACTACAGAGACTTTGGACACATGTATAATAATCCAAATAATTATATCATTTCCTAATCAGTCCTTTCCATTTATAGTCTCTCATTCTCTCTCTCTCTCTCTTTCTCTCTTCTTGGTAGAGGTGGGATGGTATTGCTGGAATCAAACCAAGAACTTTGAACATACTATTATAGCTCTGTTCTGATTTTTAAGAATTATAATGCACATATTAGTTTTACATATATATATATGTCAAATTATAGCAAGGAAAATCCTAGGTGGTTTGGAAATAGCCCATGTCATGTCTGGCTTTCTTTGAGTATGCAGTGGGAGTTCTGCATGAGCTTTGATGAAGAGGGGAAGGGCTGTCATGGTGTTTATCTTAACACCACACAGTACACTGAATTATCAGAAGCAAGGGCAGCATTGTGTATTGGAGTGTACCACTTATACATCATTTCTTTGTAATATCTGAATGGAAGAGTTACCAGGCTTAAAGTCATGTAATTTTTCCCAGGTGTATTGCCAGACAGAATTTTTGACAGGGAGGGCCACCATCACTGGGCTTTCATGAAAATCCTTAGACATGGGATTCTCATCAACAAGGTTTTCCGTATTCATGTTCATCAGTATATATGTCACTAAATAAAGGAAAATTCTTGCCAAATTAGTAATGTAAGGAAAAGTCCAATACACCATGTTTTTTTCTTTTTTTTTTTTTAATTTATTTAATTGAGAGCGACAGACAGAGAGAAAGACAGATAGAGGGAGAGAGAGAGAATGGGCGCGCCAGGGCTTCCAGCCTCTGCAAACAAACTCCAGACGCGTGTGCCCCCTTGTGCATCTGGCTAACGTGGGACCTGGGGAACCGAGCCTTGAACTGGGGTCCTTAGGCTTCACAGGCAAGCGCTTAACCGCTAAGCCATCTCTCCAGCCCCACCATGTTTTTTAATATTTTCTTTTATTGACAACTTCCATAATTGCAGGCAATAACCCATGGGAATTCCCTTCTTCCCGCACCCCAAACTTTCGCCTTTGCAACTCGCAAGTCCATTCTCCATGATACCCTTTCCCCCACTCAGTCTCTTTTTATATTTTGGTGTCATGATCTTTTCCTCCCCTCATGATGGTCTTGTGTAGGTAGTGTCAGGCATTGTGAGGTTATGGATATCCAAGCCATTTTGTGTCTGGCAGAGCACTGTTGTAAGGAGTCCTACCCTTCCCTTGAGGTATGTTGGGGCAGCTCTCTCCTTAGGATCTGCATCTATCTGAAAAAGAGAAGCAGACTCTCCAATGGAGAGTAAGTTAGCACCAGGACAAATGAGGTAACCCTTACTTTTTTATAAAAAATTTAATAGATGTAGGCCCTCTTGTAGCCCATGATTGGTGGTAGCTTCATAATGGAGAACAAGCTTAAGTTTGGATATGGTTCTGACTTGTTTCCCAGATCCCGATATGGGTGCCATACCACTGAGGGGATCAGTTAGCCAAATCAAGAGCAGTTGGCTCCCCACCATGGCTGTGTGCCACTACTGCACTTGTGTGAGCATCACAACAGGTTATTTGCTGCTAAATAGGTTAGACCATGAGTTGCTTGGACAGATATTGGTCATTTTCCCCCAGTTGCCCATGTAGCACCATCTGGCTCTAGACACATTGACTGTCTGGGGACTGACTCTCTTCCAGCTTCCAGCCATGCCATTTCATTTTACCTGTCACCCACATAAGGTGTCTTCAGCAGTAGGATCTTACCACTAACCTTTGGTGGGTCATAAAGTACTCTGACAGAAATTTGTCTTTCTTTTAGTAAACCTTGTAGGTTTCTCTGATCAAAGCTCATTGTGGATGATAGCCACATGCTGGTACTGGGAGTTACAGGTCAGTGCCCACTAAGAAAATGAAGAAACAGATAACTAGTACAAAAGAGTTAGAGAGAAGAGAGAGAAAGAGAAGATGTAGAAGATTAAGGTCAGTCTTCATCAAACCCTCTCCACTGTCTTCTGACTCAGGTGTTCCCTGTATTATTTTACTTTTAAAACAAAATTTTCCTCAAAATTAATAAATCTACTATTTAATCTCATTTTTAAAATATTTTATTTTATTTGTTAAAGAAAGAGAGAGAGAGAAGCATAATGGGTGCATGAGGGCCTCCAGCTGCTGCAAGCAATTTCCAGATGCACCATCTGATGCATGTGGCTTATATTGGTCCTGGGGAATCAAGCCAGGGTCCTTAGGCTTCACAGGAAAGTGCCTTAACTGCTAAGCCATCTCTCTAGCCCAAGAATCTTAATAATAACAAATGACATACAATATTTTAAAATATTTTCTTTTATTTTAATTTTCCTTTAATATTTATGAGTTCATAGTTTTTCTCTACTTCATTAATTTTCCGAGTGAATCCTAAAATCTCAGGATTTGTGACAATAATATCATCAAATATAATTGTACCTACATGGAGTGTCAATATTTAACCTTAAAAACTAACACAAACTCTATTGCCAAATTACATCATGTCTTATTTTGTTTAGTCTTTTTGTGCTTTTGCTTTTCTTTTTCCCCTTTAAATCTCTGTGGCTTCAGACATATCCCCCACTGATCAAATTGAGCTGAGCCTAAAAACAAAGAGTATGCCCATCAATTTATGGCATTCCATAAAGCAAAAGAGAAATGAAGATAATAAAATTATAGTTAAGTATTGAATACCAAGTAAAAGATGAAATGCACATTATTTAGGTGACTTCTCACCAGACTTTGTTATAAGCATCCACTATTAGTCCACTAGGGTTATTATAATAATATCTCATACTAGATATCTTAATCAAGAACAAATTTGTTCTCACCCTTGCAGAGGTTGGAATTCCAAAATAGTGTGCCAAGAATCTGTGTGTGGAGGTCCCTCTATTTGGATGGCATAAATGGAACATTCTACACCTTTGAACTAAGCATGTATGGAGAGACAGAAAGAGCTCTGTGTGTTCTCTTCTTGCAACACCAGGCCTGTGTGATGAGGGACACATCCTAATGACATTATTTTATGTTCTCTACCACCTTTCAAGAAGTATATGAAAGGAATATAATAGTAAGTTTTAAGATTTCAACATATAAATTATGGGGTTACATAATCCGATTCATACCTTCCCACTCACAAATCCCTTTGTATCTGAATGCAATATTCCTTCCTCACAGAGTGAACAGCATGTTGCTTGATAAACACAGATTTTAATCTACTGCATCAATGCTAGCAGGCACTGCTGTTTGTATGTGCAGCTGTTTAGTCTTTTAAAAAATGCCATGAAATGAAGTTATATCATTTGCAAGAAAACAGATGCAATAGAGATAATTATATTAATTGAATTATGTAAGTCTCAGAAAGAAAGAAAAACAGCACATTTTCTGTCACTTGTGGGTACTAAGTCTAGATACATAAAAATCATTTACATAAGACATGAAAATGAAGTCTAAGGGATAAAGGAGAATAATGAGAGGGGGTTGGAACAAAAGGAAGAGGTAGAGGATAATTAGATGGACCATTGTCAAAGTGCATTATATACTTGCATGAAAATGACATTATGTATCCTAGCATAATAAAATAAAAATGATTTTCAATGATTAATCTCATGATTGTCAATATATGATAGCAAGAAAGTAATATTTACTCCATGAAAATCATATTTCAACTCTTAGATTTTTATCTTTTCATAAATATCATGAGCTTTTAACAGTTTTGTATAAATTATAGTCTGTATTGAAATTTTTTCCAACTTTAGGCCAATTATAATGTTATGAACCTTGTTTAAAACATGTAACAGTATTGGTCATTTCCCCCAGTGGTCCTTGTAGTGCCTTCTGGCACTAGACACGCTGACTGTCTGGGGACTGACTCTCTCCTGGCTTCCAGCCATGTCATTCCATTTTACGTGTCAGCTGCGTATGGTGTCTTCAGCAATAGGATCTTACCACTGGCCTTTGGTGGGTCATCAAGTACTCTGACAGAAATATGTCATTCTTTTAGGAAAACTTGTAGGTTTCTCGGGTCAAAAGCTCATTGTGGATGATATAGCCCCATGCTGGTCCTGGGAGTTACAGGTCAGTGCCCACTAAGAAAATGAGAAAAAATATAACTAATATACAAGAGTTAGAGAGGAGAGACAGAGGGGAGGGAGGGAGAAGGAGGGAGGAAAGATGTAGAAGGTTTAGGTTAGACTTGATCCTATACTCTCCAGTGTCTTGTGGTTCAGGTGTTTCCTGTAAGGGCCTGGTGAAGGTTCAACGATTTGTTCTGCCTTTTAGGAAGTAGAATTTTATGGTACCATTGCTGTTTGGGTCTAGATTAGTGTTTCCCACCCCTTTGATGCCCTCTCCTCCCTCCCCATCCATCCTAGTGTCTGGTCCATGAGATGCTTGCTGGGTAGGTAAGGTATCATGGGTAGATTCAGGTTAGGTGCTGTAGATGAGTGAGACTATGAGGCGATTTCTTTTCTGTGATTGGGAAGTTCACTGAGAATGATCTGTTCCAGGTTCACACATTTTTCCTCAAATTTCTTTGTGTCATTTTTTTCTTACTGCTGTGTAGAATTCCATTGTGTAGATATACCATATCTTAGTTATCCATTCTTCTAGTTATGGACATCTGGATTGATTCAATATCTGTCCAAGCAACTCATGGTCTAACCTACTTAGCAACAAATAACCGATTGTGATGCCCACACAAGTGCAATAGTGACACACAGGCATGGTGGGGAACCAACTGCTCTTGATTTGGCTAACTGATCCCCTCAGTGGTATGGGACCCATAGCTGGAGCTGGGAAACAAGTCAGAATCATATCCAAACATAAGTCCTCTCTCCATTATGAAGTTACCACCAATCATGGGCTACAAGAGGGCCTACACCTATGAAATTTTTTATAAAAAAGTAAGGGTTACCTCATTTGTCCTGGTGCTAACTTACTCTCCATTGGAGAATCTGCTTTTTTTTTTTTCAGATAGATGCAGATCCTAAGGAGAGAGCCACCCCATCATACCTCAAAAGGGCCCCATGCTGAAACCAAGAAAAATTGGCAAAACAAGCAAGGGTGCTGTTTTCCTGATGAACCAGATACCAGCACAAGGGGGAAGGAGACCAACACAGAGAAAAATCAACTCCTACTAAATCATAGAGCCAGAGCCTCAGAGGCCCCCAACACCTCAGCACTGAAGCAGACCAAAATGAAGCCAACATGGCTCAGGGAAATTTTGCAGAAGAGGGGTTGGAAAGAATGTCAGAGCTACATGTTAGGTCAGGATATGCAGAGACATTTATTGTACCAATAACTGTGGACTAACTCCACAATGTATGACCCATATACCTAATAAGGAAGGACCAATGGGTGGGGGTAGGTCACAGATGAGCCTAATAATGGTATCAAACTGCCTGTATTTGCTGAATAGAAAACTAATAAAAAATGAATATCAAAAAAATGTAACAGTAATATATCCCATTTGACAGAGTAGTTTATCTAATGTATTTCTAACATAATATTTTCACTAACAGTAAGTCTGTAGGATTTAGTGCCATCATGTAGCTCAGGGACAGCTATACTTACAACATCATATGCACATTAAAAGAAAGTACAGAAAAGTGAAGAAATTTAATAAATTATAAATTTAGTAAATTTATAAAATGTAAAGTTGGTTGCCAACTCAGGGTAACAGCTCCAGAAATCCAGAACTCAGAATGAGCTACTGCATAGCTGCTATGCTAGGTCATGTCATGGCAGTGTCCCTAAACAGTAAGAGAAGATGATGTGATGTTGACATGGAACAGGCATAACTTATCTGCATACTGAAGGAACAAAAATGAACTTTAATTAAAGAAATTTAAGCTCCAAACAGAGAGCTGACTTAGCAGTCAAGTCATTTGCCTGGAAATCCAAAGGAGTCAGATTTGATTCTCCATTACCCACATAAAGCCAGATGCAAAAGTTGACATATGAGTCTAAATTTATTTGAAGTGGCTAGAGAATGTGGGGTACCCTTTCACCCTCTCTCCGCCTTTCCCCCTAAATAAATAAATAAAATATTTTTTAAAAAATAAATTCAAACTTATTCAGGACAAGTACAATGAGAAGATATGTATAAATTTGAAAATGTGTTGTTTTAGGAAATTTCTCTCAAATCTAAAGAGGGCATGAATTTCATGTCATAGAAGATAACTAAGAAAAAGAGGTTTCTCATATTACCACAAAGTCCAGATATTGGCTTCTTTCTTAATTTTTTCCAATGAATTAGTGAAATATAGACACAAATGATCTGCTGAAGGGTATTTCATATTATGCTGGTAGTATAGCCACCACCAACTTACATGATACAATAAGAAAAACTAATATGGAATAACATGCCATGGCCTTTATCAAGAGTTCAATTCTGAAGTGTTTTCTCATTTTGAAAAATAATTGCAAGTAATATGTGAGAAATAGGGGGTGGTGAGGCTATTCTTGAACAGGAATTATGTAGGCAGAAAAAATATTTACTGCAAGTATTTTTGAAAGGTGCAAGGACAGGATTACTTTAAGGATACTAAAAAGCGTGGTCTTACACAAGACATGGTGGCTCACACCTTTAATCTCAGCACTGGAGGCTGCAGTAGGAGGATCATAGTGATTTCAAGAACACCATAGCCTACAGAATGAATTACAGCTCATCCTTAGAGTGAGGGCCTGCTTTAAAAAGAAAAAATATGTGTCCTTAATTGGAATTTTCCAAAAACTAAAAACTAGATAATCTCAGTTGCATTCTTTGGCTACAGTTTCAGAAATATAATTAAAAAATCAGTGTATATCTAAAATTTGTAATATATTCATGGCCCTGAGTGAGAATGCTGAACTGGACAGAGAAAATCAGTAGCAGTTATAATTAACAGACTTAGCACTTCAAAGCAAGATGAAGAAATAGAGTAGATATTTGAAAGATGCCAACCACTCACCATAAAGGAGAATGCTTTAGAAAACTGATCTATTAAGTAGCGAAATGATCTGACTCAAAGAGCACTAAGTTCTTGTCACTTGTAGTATTTGGAACATTTAATAGTTGAATACATGTCACAGATGTTGACGTTGATAATTTTTACTTTAGGGGATTGGTGAGGCAAGGTTATGACTTAGGTCAGCTCCAATTCAAAATTTCTATGATTATTTCAAGTGGAGGTGAAAAATCTTTTCTATCTTGATGAACTCACTGTGACACATCCAAGTATCATAGATAATACATGCCTGCTGGCCAGCTGGGACCAAGAATGAACTTTTCTTTCCTTTTATACTGTGAGCAACAGTTTTAAAACTTACTTAGGATTTGATAACAGTTCAGTTCCTCAGAGCTGTAATTCTTGCATTAATATGATTTTGCTGAACAGGGGCGCAGTTTTTTTTTTTTAAATCATATATATGTACCCAGTTGTATATTCTTCTGGGAACAATGTAATAAGATACAGTATTTTTTTTCTGTCACCAGAATTTGCAATGCCAATAATGAGAACTTGCCCTTGTCATGATAATCAAATAGGAGAGAGTCTTGTTTTCTTTTAAATTCATATATGAAAAAAAATAAAAATTCATATGTACAAGCAGGTCTGAAATATGTCAAGCAATTCCATAAATCTAAGTCATATTTCCTACATGATAAATAACCATTATCAATCTCATGCTAAGTGGGTGTTTAAATTTTTAGAAATCAAAACAATTGAAAAATAAAATCAATCATCCTAAAAATCAGAGCCATAGTTCATCAGTCATGAGATGCCATGAGGTCCCATATATCTATAACTGTATTCATTCTGAAATAATCAGAGACAGAAAAAGTAAGTTATAAAATACATAAATGTCACTTTCACTTCCCTAGTGTTTTGAACCTAGAGAAATTCAGATTCACACACATACCACTCAGATATTTTTATCTAAAATACAACCTGACTACCCTCCCCTGCATGATCAGTTTGTCAGTAAAAGAGTCCGGGGAAAAGTATCTATGACAGCCTACACAATTTGATATTTTTGAAAAGATCCAATTAATCTAATGACCATATTATGATCTGGCTTCTAGTAGCAAAAAATAAAAAATCTTACTGTTTGAATGTAAGCCATTCTTTGCATATGAATGAACTTGATTACTTTCTTATTTTTATGTGTTTTGTAGATAGATCATGGGGAAACATCTATAAATTTCTTCATTAAAATTACTTCTCAGCAATTATTTACACCTGTTCTAGACTTCACTCTTGCACACTGTGTCTCTTCCATCTGCTTCTTGCCAATTCATGAATGAAAATTTTTGCAGAGTTGAGGATCACCATGTGAAGTGACTCTCTCTGTTGCTGGTTCTTAAGTGCCAGAGGCAAGCCATTCTGATGCCAAAGCTGGCATAACTGAACCTAAGCAGTTTCTCAACATATCAGATACCAGTTGACGCTTGCCTTTATTTATTTGTGTCCTGAGTGACCATAATTATAGCTTTGGCCAAATGGGGATTTAACCTTCTCCTGTATGTGAGTCCTCACTTCCCTGTGTGACAACAGGAATCAATGCCTCTCCAGTCATATTCCATAACTCACTTTTTTTTTTCCTTTGAAAACCTCATTAAAATACCATGGAGTAACTGTGAGCATAGAAAGACCTTCTGCTCCCAGTGCTAGATCTGCAGGGAATGGGAATAGAACTGCTTTGGATCGGTGCAAAATGCACCATTTGACACACTGCCAATAACTAGAAACAGAGGAACTAAAGCAGATGATGTGCAAGCAGGTGATTTTCAGGCCTCACTGACAGCATCAGGGGCTGAGGCTGGAGCCAGTCTTTGTTCTGGCAGTTACCCCACAGTGCACAGTGAACCATAATCTTTTGCTTTCCAACTCATGTTCTGGTGGGGGTATGTTTTACATTTTATAAATTGGAGTGAGTTTGAGATTCTTTAACCATCTTTGTACAAAACTGCTGAACACTTGTTCCCTGCCCAGTGGTTCCCATGCAGTTTGAGGAGTTAACTTCTCAACCTTCAAATTTCTCTACTCAAAAAACATAGCTTATAGCAGTTGCATTTGTTTTCCACAGCTGATGTAATAAAGTATGGCAAACTTAGTAGCTGAAAAGCAGATAAATACAATATCTTAGAGTTCTGCTAGCAGTCCAACAGAGTTGCCACTAGGCTAAAAATCAATGTTTTTCAAGAAGTTATGCCCACTACTGGAGACATTGGAGAAAAATCCTTTTCCTTAAATATTCAGCTTTGAGAGGCTGCTTGCATTCCTCAATACCTAATCTGTTTCCCTCTTTAAAGCCAGCAGTGATGGGCTAGTCCTCCTGTCACGTCACTCTGACAGGCCTTTTGTCCTCTCATCTTTCTCTGATCTCTGATTCTCATTTGCACTATTAAGAGACCTAGTGCTTGGAGCTATCCAGATAATCCAGGATATTCACACTCTCTACTGATTAACAGCCTCAGTTCCTTCCACAAGCTAAATTTTCCTTTGACATACACCGTATTTGTAAGTCACGCAGTGAGGACATGGACTTGTTTGTGGAGGGTCAGCATCATTCCTACTTTAGCTTCAACTCCATAATTTCCATATTTTGTATAGTTGCTTCATCTAAGACATTGTTTCTTTTATATGACTTTTCCTGGGAAGATGTCCAGCTAGGACACTGATGACTGACCGTTATTCATTCTGCACTTGTTTAGCTTAGTGAAACAATGAGTTCATTGGAGTTACTGACTCCAATCAACTGCCAGGTTGATTCAAAGGCAGATGCATTACCTAATAGTCCACCCTAGCATGGCTGATGACTCCCACGTCTGGATGCCTGCTCAACGTGCAGGCAGCTCATTGAAAAGAGTCTACTTCCTTCCAGCAATTGTCCACTGCTTGCCTAACCATGGGGAAGAGACTTGCAAGTCATGAGCAGAGCATCTTGAGCCTTGTAAGGTTCCTGACATTCTGTTTAGCATTTTTTTGTTGGGGGGAATGGTTTTTTTGTGGTAGGATTTTGCTGTAGCCCAGTGTGAACTGGGATTCACTACATAGTCTCAGCATGGCCTAGAACTCACAGTGATCCTCCTATGTCTGCCTCCCAAGTGCAGGGATTAAAGGTGTGTACCACCACACCAGGCTTCCTGACCTTCCTGAGCCTTGAAAGTTTTGTTAACTTGCTGGTCCTTGTGAGCCTCCATTTTTCCTCCAAGAGGAAATGCTTCAATTTTGACATGAAAGCTACATACCTTAATTATTATTATTCTTACCCAATTATCACTGGCATCATCATGATAATATACTATTTTTTTTATTAAAACAGTACAACCATGAGAAAGATTTTCTATAGTCTTGGCCAGCATACCTTGTTGGGAGCACAGAATGATTGAAATAGTTTTGAAGAAAAAAAGTATAATTCCTTCCCACAAGAAGTGCCTTTTTTATCTTTATTTTCCCTCAAGTATCTGAAAGGAGTTTTCAGATTCATAACACTTGCAATTATGTTTTGTTTTTGAGGTAGGATCTTGCTCTAATCCTGCCTGACCTGGAATTCTCTATATAGTAGTCTCAGGGTGGCCTCAAATTCATGGTGATCCTCCTACCTCTGTATCTCACGTGCTGGGATTAAAGACGTTCACCACCATGACGACCACCTTTCCATTTGCTTTTAAGAACTGTCATAGAGCTTCTGATGAAAGTAAAAATCCATGCTAGATAAATAGTGACTTGCAAATGTCATTAGAAAAAAAAAATGACTTTCTTATGAGACTCATTACCATGAGAATGAGATTGAAACTATCTTTAATTTTAGTGCCAGCACTTGAAAAGACCTTTTTATTGCTCTTAGCATTTAAAGGTAAAATTGTGTATTTCCATAGTAAATTTTATGAACACAATTTTACATAAACCATTATAATATTATAATTTACATGTGCGGGTGTGTGTACAGATCCAATAGTTTAAAATTTACCAGCATTGGAGAGATGGTGTAGCGGTTAAGCGCTTTCCTGTGATGCCTAAGGACCCCGGTTCGAGGCTCGGTTCCCCAGGTCCCACGTTAGTCAGATGCACAAGGGGGCACACACGTCTGGAGTTTGTTTGCAGAGGCTGGAAGCCCTGGCGTGCCCATTCTCTCTCTCTCCCTCTATCTGTCTTTCTCTCTGCGTCTGTCACTATCAAATAAATAAATAAATAATTAAAAAAAAATTTACCAGCATACACTATATACTAGTATGTTAACTTGATTTCTTTTCCCAACCTAAAATCATAATAATATATAAATTCTTTAATCATGAAGAGAGCTGAAAACCCATACAAGTATAATATATGCATATATATACATATCCATGGCACAATCATATCCTACTGATGATATTGTTAAAATATATGAAATTCTTTGAAGCACAACATATTTAAATATGGTTTTATGTTTTGTCATACTCTGGGATATATTGTACTATGTGTTCCATCTTTGTATTTTCATACTTCTGTATGGGGAATTTTAATTGAAATAAAATACTCATAAAATTCATGTTATCAGACCACAAGTACAAAAACTCAATAACTTTTAATCATTTGGTGGTTATATATTGAACATATTGATAAAGAAAATACTAATAGTCCCACAGAGAATTATTAATTTTGAGTTGCATATGACCACATACAGAATAGCTTTACCCTGACACTACATACTGATTTTTATCTTTATTTAAAATATGAGCAAAATGAATCATATAGCATGAACTTTACTTATGCTTTTCCTCATTTTCCAGTACATCTAGGGATATAATATATTTGTGTGCCTGTAAATCCAGCATGTGGGAGGTAAAAGCAGTAAGCTCAAGTTTAAGTCAACCTTCTGCTATAAAGCAAGACAAAGAGAAAGAGTATGGATGGGGAAAGGGCATATAATTCATTCATATTTTTCATGCTGTTGTTAATTTTTATAGAATTTCATCATGTGTATTCACCACATTTTATTTGTTTACTTCAGTATACACTGATACTTCTGGATATTTCCAATTTGGCTGTTTGTAGAATACATATCTATATCTATCTATATCTATCTATCTATCTATCTATCTATCTATCTATCTATCTATCTATTTTTTTTTACAAACAGCCAAACTGTTTCTAACTGTTTTATTGTTGTCCAATAAACATTATTGGTCTTATTATCTTTATCTTGTCATGGAGATCTCTATAGTTTAAACAATGTTATCTTTATTCTATCATTATTATAAGTCAATAAAATCTTGTTTTCTTTCATTGAAAGATGTATAAGCTATGTCTTTTCAGTGTTTTGCCTGGCAATCAAGAAATCTGTTCCCTAATAATATCATATCCTATTCTACTTAAAAATTTTAAAACATATTTGTTGCTTTTCATTGAGCTAATATTTATGAATACACAGAGGATAATGGCTTATTTCCATAGTTTCATTTTGTCTCTGTAAGTATGGCCTTTAGAGATTATCTATACTATTGGGAATAATATATTTCACAAAATTCTATGCCTTCTCTCATTAATGTAATGGCTCTCTTCATCAGTCTGTTTCTCTGGTCAGATGATGATAGCCTTGTATGAAAATACCAAATACATAGTTCATCAACTATAAAAGAGAAATTATCCATAAAATATTGTGCATCCTCATAAGTTAGGATACAATGAGGAGTCAAGTAGATTAGAGAGAATCACATCTGTGTAATGAAGCCAGGGGAAAATGATAATGAAATGTGTTTCAATCCCAAAAACAAGAAAGGTGGGTTGATTCAGAAGATTAGAATGTGAATATTTAGCAGGCATTCCTAAAATCTATATAGATTTGGTTTTAAGACATAAATGTTTGGTGGCTGAAAGTCATTTCCAGGTAACTGTGGCTGTTTCATATTGAGGTAATTCCACCTCATCAAGTCAATGAGGAAAAAAACAAATTTAATGTAAAATAATTCAACTATTTATGACAGTATTATGAAGATTTTAGTTTTCCATTTCCATTTTATTTACTCATTACTTATATGCATAAAATATAAGTACCATGCTGATGACGGTTTTATAGAGAATTTAGTTATTTTCTTGAATTCTTCCCATTTGTTTCCCCTGAGAAGACAAAAAAAAATCATAAAATAAGACATTTGATTAAGCAGATTACAATTGCTGAGAAAAATTATTTTTGCAGAAGCACTGGAAATAGAACATCATACATTTCGTCATACCTTTATCACAAAGACATACAACGCACCCGAGTAGCCAGCACGGAGGTGTGGAGAGAGCCCACGCGAGCCGTGACCACGCCGGCATGCAGCACTTGCTGCTGGGGTGGGTGTTTCACTTTTCAGTTTGAATGTGTGGAAGTCTTCTCATTTCAAATGAAAATGACTAAGAAATTATTTATTATGAAGAAATTTGTAAACTGGGCATTGTGGTGCAATCCTTTAATTGTAGCACTCAGGAGGCAGAGGTAGGAGGATTGCTGTAAGTTTAAGACAACCTTGAGACTATATAGTGAATTCCAGGTCAGCCTGGACTAGAGTAGAGTGAGACTATATCTAAAAAAAAAAAAAAAAAAAAAAAAACCTGCAGTATTAAATTTGGCAGAAAGACGAGTGCATTTAAATACTCACAAAAATGGTGACAGATTTGGACTAAGTTCTTTGTGTTCCACATGTGGGCACTTGCCTCTCGTGCTCACCTGCCAGTCAGCACAGCATACTGGCAATTTTGCAATCCTGTCTTCAATGTTGTTAACAACAGATGCATGCTGGCTTCATCAAAATCAACTCGACTGTGTTCAACATATTATCAACTCTTCCTTTGTCATTTCAAAAGAAACTTTACAAGTTTTATTAGACCAGACAAAATGTCCCATTATTTTATTAAAACACATTATTTCTACTAGAAACTCATTATGAATAAAACAAAATATTCCCATCTTACTCCAAATCATATTTTTAATCACACCATACTCACTCATGACCTCAGCACACAGTTCAATGGGAATTTATTTGATATGTAGGCTTCAATCAGTAAACATGAAATTTCATAAGTTTTTGTAAATATTCTCTGAGGCCAAATAAAACTTGAGGCATATTAAGAAATGTACTAGTCTCTAGATAGGATAACATTGAAAATCTCCTGCCTGTTTGTCCACAAAGTTTAAATATAGGTTTAAAAAGTAAAGTTCATTAGGCTGCACATCTAATATTACATGTCCAAGGAAATCACCTACTTTTGTAGAAACTAATTTGTACATATTTGTGTCCTACCCTTTGATACCAGTCAGAACTTTTATAATGAAGGTAACAGACTCAGCCCTTTGAAAATAACACCAAAGATTTTCCTTTGAGTTCACTGGAAGGTGCCACACCAAGTTTTCTTCCAACTGTAATATTTCAGGCTCTTGAGTGTTAGATCACTTTCTTTACTCAAGAGTATGCATATAGACCTTTGGAACCATTAGGCTACTGGACATTATCAGGTAAAACTCATCAAGCATGATTCTCCCAGAAGTTCAAGGTGTTCTACTGGCCAATAACTTTCCCAGGATTATGGATCAAAATTTCTCTATAACAATGAAGCCTTAATCTTTCTTTTTCTCTTTTCCCTTTGTTTCCTTTTGTTAACATTTGGAATAATGATGTTAAAAATTAGGTTTCACAATTGTTAGCTCCCATAAAAAACTCAAATTAACATTGCATAGGGATGGAGGGATGGCTTAGCGGCTAAGGCATTTGACTGCAAAGCCAAAGGACCCAGGTTTGATTCCCCAGGACCCATGTTAGCCAGATGCACAAGGGGACACATGCATTTGGAGTTTGTTTGCAGTGGCTGGAAGATCTGGTGTGTCCATTTTCTCTCTCCGTCTCCCACTTTCTCTGTCAAATAAATGAGTTAATATTGCTTATGAGACATTAAGCCTAAGTACATTCATGATCCTGAAGATTCTCTGGCCTACTTTGCAACATAGTTAAATGAGTTATTCTAAATGTAATATTTTTATGCATGGTGTGCTACTGTGAATAGATGGTCCCCAATATATTAATTGTTTTATTAGTTTATGGTTTATTTCTGCTGCCACCTGGCTAGAGGCAGTGTCCTGGGTGGATCTTAAAGTGTGATGGTGGGTTTAAAATTTCAATCTAAAGATATGCAAAGAGTGCCTAGCTGGAGTTCCTGAAGTGTGCTGTGCTGTGTGGCTTTTAGGCTTGTGCTTCTCTCTCTGTTTGGTCCTGTAAAAGAAGGCCAGTTTCTTCTACCATTGCCGAACTTCTCCTGGATCTGTAAGCTTCAATAAATCCCTTTCTTCATAACTGTGCCTTGTCTGGAAGTTCATTTCAGTGAACCTGAAGCTGTCTGCTACACATGGTTACAATGTTAGATTCACATATTCAAATTCCTTATTTAAAATGAACAGTAAATAAAATATTTACCCTGTGAAATTACTAGAAATTAAATAAAAAGAACAATATAATAAAATTTAACAATTTCAAATGGCTTAATAATACTAATAGTTAACTGGGAGGTAGTTTTCAATCATACAATAATTCTATAATGGAATCCTTGGTTCATACTGCAAAAGTGCTAAGCTTCCCTAATAATGACTTTTTATGCACTAGTTTTCCTATATGACAAGAGTGTATCACACACCTAGAACATAATTTTTCCAGTAAGTGTGGAATGAAAATTTAATCATCTATGTGGGCAATATCATGTCTTTATAATTAAAATATAGTGGAATAGAGTGGGGTACAGATTCTTATATTATCAATGTTACTACTTCACCAATTGGAAATAGACCGAGCTCTACCTCTTATTTTATACTGTCAAATAAAATAAATTTTCAGTAAATTTAAAGCCTTTTAATGGTTCTTCTTTGGCAGTATTCTCTTTCACTTGTTTGACATAAGTTGCTTGATATAATTGCAAAAGTTGTTATGATCATAAATATGCCTCAAGTATTCATCCTTATAGCTGGCTCTATTTCAAGGGCTGTAGTTTTCCTGTAATTCCTTTGACTCTTCTTGATAAATTTATTTTATATAAGCTGGGTGTGATGGCACATGCCTTTAATCTCAGTACTTGGGAGGCAGTGGTATGAGAATCCCATGAGTTCGAGACCACCCTGAGACTATATAGATAATTCCAGGAGAGCCTTAGCTGGAGTGAAACCATACCTTGAAAACAAAACAAAAAAAAAAGTTGTCTTAGGTAGATTGATTGAATTTTACAAAATGCCTGGTTGAATACAGGAACATGTGCAAAAGTTGTACTTGGATAAATATATCTGGTGTGGTGTAAATTCATCTGCAAGAAATCAAAAATCATGATGATTGGTCAAAAAGTACATTGCTTTTCTTAATGCATTTTATTTATTTTATTTTTGTTAGCTTTATTGATAGAGTCACAGGAAGATGTAGAGTTAATGTTTGTTCAGTAAACTTAGATGCTACTTGTGTACATTATTAATGTAAAATTCCAGTGTCAACAATATTTTCATAAACTTTATTGTTAATATCTGTCCTGATTACTAGGTATTACCTCATCTTTTTCAGTCCACTTGGAGTAATATCTTGCAATTTATAAGTTATCTTTTTTAAATTAAACATAAAATTGAAAAATAATGTTGATGACAAGAAGTCAGAAACAAAATAACCAGCTTGTGACATGTAATATTTATATAAATTTACTTAAGTTGTTCAGCATACAGAAATGGCATAGTGATACTACATAAAAGATTTTGCAGGTAATATACACATTCTAAAGTAATCATTGAATAAATTTTCTGGAATTAACTTTATCCCACTAAACTTTTCAATTTTCTATGTCCTTATATTTACAAGAGAAAGAAGAGGAAGCAGAAAGAATGTAAAATCCAGAGGATGAAGAGGAATGCTTTGGATCTCTATCTTCCAGACATGAAGAGGCCACCTTCACTGCATTCATGAACTCATAGCAGCTGACATTATCTGTACCAGACCTGTACATTGGTTGCATCAACATTCCTACATAGATGAACAAGGAAGGGATAAAAGGTCACCAAAATATAACTAGTCAGAAAGAATAAGGGGCTCAGTGGATGGGACACAGAGTTTGGGAGACATAAAGGTAATAGGGGAGAATTCTGATCAAAATACATTATTTATGTGCTGGGCATAGTGGTGCATGCCTTTAATTCCTGTGCTGAGGAAGCAGAGGTAGGAGGATCGCTGTGAGTTCAAGGATATCCTGACACTATAGAGTGAATTCCAGGTCACCATGGGCTAGAGTGTGACCCTACCCTGAAAAAAACAAAATAAAAAATACATTTGTGAAAATCATCAATAAATGTTTAACAATAAATTTTGATATTTCCATAATATTAAGTTTCAAATAACATTCATTTGGATCATATTCAATTAGCAGTTTTTTTAATATTCTTATTAGAAAAGAAAATAAGATATAAATTTATGCTGAAAATAGAGAAATAACCAACAGAAAAAAAAATGCATAGATACAGTTATTTTTCTATGTGTTCAAACATACTTAATTCATGTACATTAAATAATTTCAGATTTGTATCATTTTTGGTTTTTCGTTTTATGCTTTTCATTTTATGGTTTTCATTATTCAAATAAATGCATGATTAGTGTCATAGAATAATTATAAAATTAGCCAGAAAACTCTCTTCTCTCTCTCTCTCTCTCTCTCTCTCCATATATATATATATATATATATATATATATACATATATATATATATATATATATATATATATATATTTGCATATTTAGTGTGTATTGTGAAGTGGTGCATGATATTTTGTATGTGTGGTATATTTACTTGTGTGCAGATGTATACACCTTGGGTGTACACAGGTATGACACATGAAATATTTTATTCTTAACTTCCTTGAGGCACAATTTCTCCATCAACCTAGAGCTACTGCTTTGATTAGCAAGCTCCAGCCATTCTCTGTTCTGTGACTACTGCACTTTAGGCCTGTGGTTATAAATGTGTGCTACCATGCCTAAGTTTTTATGTGAGCACTGAAAAAATGAATTTAGGTCGTCTCAGATCCTCATGCTTAAATGCAAGTACTCATCCACTGAGCCATCTCCTTTTGCATAATAACCTAATAGAAAACATTATCATTAAAATTCCAGAATTTTGTACCTAGAAAAATTCAGGCTTCTACTTATTTCCATTCCTGTTCCAGAGAAATAGCTTTTCTGTTTTGTGATTATTTTGTCTTTCATATTTCTTTGTTCTTCCATGGGCAAGATAGATTCACATGGGAAATGATAAAAATGTGCCAGTTCAATGTCTTTACTCTGTGCTCATATTCTACTACTAAATCACTGCTGATGCTGTCAAAATAAGAAATGAGTTCATTGATTTACAACATGAATGCCCTGTGTCTATTTGTATGAACACACAAAGCAGAGACTATTTCAAGACTTTGTAATAAAAAGCTCATGGATATGAGATGGATGGCCTAAAAAAAAGATGAAGAAATCCATTCTTTTCTTCACCCAATGATGTCTGTCCTTTGATCAGATAGATGATCTCTGAGTAAGTTTTATAAAACCACCCATCTTCACTTTCATCAAATTCCCAACAGCCCCAGGGAACCCAGAGGAATTAAACTTTGGTGGGTATTGCTAAAACAGTAAACAGACAAGGAGGTTAAAATACACACACACACACACACACACACACATACACACACTCACCCAAGCACACACATATATATACACAATCGTTTTATTTCACTATATATTTTTATAAAAAAATCTGTCATTTCACTTTTTCAAATTTTATAGTAAAGATTATAACATCATAGTGTTATGTGTAATATAA
The DNA here is from genome assembly GCF_020740685.1 of Jaculus jaculus. Lineage (NCBI taxonomy): Eukaryota > Metazoa > Chordata > Mammalia > Rodentia > Dipodidae > Jaculus > Jaculus jaculus. The sequence goes on along the minus strand of NC_059114.1, from coordinate 55,661,894 downwards.
TTATTCCAGTAGTAATTTTTGATATAAAATTTACTCTTAAAAATTTTAATATCACAACCTAACTTAGCCTACGCTGCCTTCTGAATTGCAAACATTTTCAAAAAATATTTTTGATCACAGTTATCTGACAAGGTGATGCATTCTTTTGAAGTTTTGTCTTCCGTCACAATACGATGGCCTGTCACTCATGTGACAAAGGCTTTAAAATGAATGGAGTTAAGGAGAAAGGTCAAATAAAATGCATTGCTAACTACGGCATGACACAATCCATCAAATGAAAAAGCAAAACTTCTTCAGTCTAAGCAGTCATTTACAAATTGTCAAGTGTTCATTATAATTGCAACTTCTGGGATGAACTTGTGGGGAATATTATTTTTAAAGACATAAAATTACTTCAACAGAATTGAGCAATTAGCCTTACTTACAAACATTTGTGTTTTATACATTGTACCACACTAGTTGAATCCCTAAGACTACATTTTGTTTTATTATTTGGTTTTATCTAGATTTTTAATTGAATTTTTGCTGTAGGAAAACAATTTAAGTGTTCTGGCAAAAGGGGATCAAATCCAAATAAATGATTTAACAAATATGGAGTGAACATCCATGCCCTATCACTAATTTGTTTGAGTTTTATTAAGTTATCTCAGACTCAGAGACTTGCTGTACAGATCAACAAAGACATAAATTTGTATATTCTCAGGGGAAAGAAGTCACAACCCAGTGGGAAAAAAGAATGCAAAGAATGGCCAAAAGACAAGGGTGTATTAGAAGAAATGACTCTATTGATTACAAAAGGTGAGATTGCAAATTTACATGTCAACATGCTTTTGACTATTTCCCCTTCAAATTATGTCATTTGTAATTTGTATTCATACTTTTTCATGGGTTTTAAGAAAGATCATGACATATACAACTTTTGAAAATAATTGATTCTAATAAAAACAGATGAGTAGAGCTAGATTATTTTGAAAATAAGCCCATTTCATGTAGGGAAGTGTAGGAAAACTTTCCATTGTTTTTTTGTGGTAAATATCTACTGAATACCAAGAAAAAATTGGCTATAGAATTTTTCAACAAACTTTGCATATTCAAGGACTATTAATTATTATAAGGCCCTTTCTGCTATTCTTAAGCTAGTGTTTATGAGAGACACAATTTAAACTGCCATCTGTATACAACACAAGCTACTTTTTGACATTGTAGTCAGTAGATGGATAGCTGATTAACACAATTGTCACTAAACTTTCTATATTTCAAACTAATATCTACACTGTACTAATCAACCACAGACTTCCATGTCACTAATCTAAACTTGGAAGATGGTAATACAATATATCCATTAGTCACATTACAGAAAGTCTGACCCTGTTGGTAAAGATGAAGGTCTAGGCCGAAGGCTTTTTCCCAGAGTGTGCAATATGAACTTTGAAATAAACTTATGGCTGACTATACAAGAGCATAGAAATAAAAGCTTTGAATTATACTTAGTGATTGTTCTATAAAATTAAACATATTGTAATAGAGTAAGATTCCAACGTACAAAACAATCTGAAAGTATCTGACCATGTTCAGAATTGTCTACAAGAATTTTGTATTTGTAGTCAACATTGTGGACCCAGTCCATTAATCAGAAACATGTATTGTCTGACATTTTGTTTTTGAAAGTATCTCTAAAATATTTTGAGAATTTCAAATATTTGTTTTATCAGTGCCATACAGGGCATTGAGTGTATACCATCAATGAAATAGAGTTTATTTTTTTAAATTTAAAAATAGTCATATTTTCCTAATATATTTCAGATCATGGGATTATCATATTGAACATAAATTCAAACACACTAGCAAATGGTGACAGTGACATAAAAACACACAAAGAACTTATTTTTCATGAATGAAAATATAAAATATCATGGTTTTATATAATTAAAATTACAATTATATATCCATAATTAAAAGTAGTTTTAAAAATTGAAAACAATATAGATAATAATAACTCCAGTGGGTTTTATTTTTAAAATATATTGCTGAAATACAGTTGTAATTCTTCAGGTATCTGCATGCTTATTTTGTTGTTTCTATTATTGCTTTAAGCATGAGAGAAAAAAAAAAAGTATCCTAAATTCTTAACAAGAAATTATATAGCATTTTAGAAATAATAAGCATGCTCTAGGATGTGGTGAGTAAAGTTAGAAGTAGCTGTCCTAGACCTTTTAAAAATATTTATTTAGGGCTGGAGAAATGGCTTAGCAGTTAAGTGCTTACCTGTGAAGCCTAAGGACCCCAGTTCAAGGCTTGATTCCCCAGGACCCATGTTAGCCAGATGCACAAGGGGGTGCATGCATCTGGACTTCATTTGCAGTGACTGGAGGCCCTGGCACGCCCATTCTACCTCTCTCTCTATCTGCCTCTTTCTCTCTTTCTCTCTGTCGCTGTCAAATAAATAAATAAAAATGAACAAAAAAAAATTAAAAAAAATATTTATTCTTATTTATGAAAATCTTTTCAAACTTATACTAAATGATTTTAACCATAGACATGAAGTCAATACATAAACCATGAGAACATGTGATAAGAGTTTGTTAAAAATCTACTCTTTATTTGGGTATATTGGTACCAATTTGTTTTAAATGTTTCATATGTAAATAGTTGAATATTTTCTAACATAGTTTTAAATTTTTGTATCGTTTATATAATGTAATGATTCTGGCCATGTCTAGGCTTTCTAGATATCAGCAAGAGAAACTTTGACCTTCATCTCTTTCCATTGTGACACATTGCCACAAAATTTTGATTATTTGATCCTTAGGAAATTTATATGGATAGTCTTTTAATCACAAATTTAAGTTTAAAATATCCAATCACAATCAGCTAGCTAAAATATAGCCATTTATTTCTGAACACTTAGGGCAAAATTAATGAGTAGAGAAATTCACTTGCAAAACATCTGGGATGGAATCTGAGGCAGAAAGCATCTATTATATGAAACAATGCAATAAAGTACCTTCTTTCTAGAAAGAATCTGAAATATGTTTAACTCTGCTGAAGGCAGCCTAAGATCAATCCCATTCTACCACCATGTTAACATTTTCTGAACACATTAAAGAAAATGAAAGAAGGTTTGGGCTAAACGGCCAGAACTTAGAAATCAAATATATTAAAGTGGCTTTGTCAGAGTTCTCATCATTCATTGTCAGTTAATTCATATGTCATGACTAAAAGCAGTGACTTGAATGTAATCACATCTAGTTAGATTTCACAAGTCAAGCATCTCATAACAAAGATATGCTTGTTTAAAGAGGTGTCTGTGTGTGTGTGCATGCGTGCATGTGTGTGTGTGTGTGTGTGTGTGTGTGTGTGTGTGTGTGTGTGTGTGTTATATGGATCCTCCAAAATTTTGCTGGATACCCAAAGAAATTTTCAAAAAAAATCAACTTTCCACTTGAAATAAAGTGAATAAATTTGTGTCCTGAGATACATTAACTTTAGCTATATATAGCTATGAGCAATTCAAATGTTTGAGGAAAGTTATACTATTAATATAACAACTCAAAATCTTTTGACATTTTTGGTAGAGGTTAAAAATATCAGTGGTTTTGAGTTCTCTGTAGCCTCTGGATTTTTTGCTTTCATAGGTTTTGATTGATCACTGTGTCTGTCAACAGGATCCTAGAGCTGGTTGTTAGGCTAGCAGTAAGACCATTCCTTTGCAATTTAGGAATACCTTGAAGCATGCCCCAGGGAAACAGGAGCAAGGGTAAGAGTGTGAAAGAGTATAACCTGTTAACATTATATATGTATATGTCTTTATTTTTCTTAAATAGCAGTAGCAAAAATTTGATTTAAAATATTGCTTTCCTTGCAATTGTTTTTTATTTTAAGAAACGCTTATAATAGACATGAGAACAAATAATTTTACTGTTTAAAAATTTTGTGATTCAATATCAGCTACATAACTTCAAATGAGGTAATGCATATGAGAATAGCAGCACACTAATAAAGTAACAATGCAAATGCATATCTTCAACTGACTTCTGAAACTGATATTTAAGAAACATTGCACCCAATACCTGCAGAACACACATTCCTATTACAGAAACAGATTTTATGTGTATGTGATAGACATTATACTGCACCATAAAATAAGCCTCAAACATTTTGATATGTTGTTGGGAGCTATGAACCCAACCTTTGCCATGTTGACAGAAACCACCATATAGCAAGTTAAGTTTCTATTTCCTCCTCTAATGATCTATTACCAGAAATGAAGAAGCCATTACACCTGGGTGATAGCTTCTCCTGCTGCTGCCAGTAATTGATGAAGAAACAAAGAAATTGCATTTAGCCAGTAACCCTGTGATCTCTGGCCTGATTATGACTCCTTCCCCCTACAACCCAATAAAAACCTATATGTAAAAATAAACTTTGAGACCTTGACAAATATCTAGCTTGATCTCCTTCTTGTGTCTGTTTGCCTTCCCCCATTCAGGTTAGCTTCTCCTCGAGGCCTTGTTCAAGTCCCCACTGGCCAGGGCAAATGGCACCCAAAGTGGGACCCAGGGTACGAAGAAAGCCCTGAATGTCACTCTAGTGGACAGCTGTCCCTGCCATTGGATCGCCACCCCATGAGGGGGGGTGAGTGAAGATCTGCATAGAGGTCACTGCAGGCAGTCCGCGCCTGTAATACAGACCTGCACCATGATCGACGCATAAAAAGCCTGCCTGCAAAAATGATCTGTTTGAGGTAAGCGACGAAGTTTAGGCAATTAAAGTAAAGACTATTCAGTCAAATTGCAAGACACAAGAATTGCGGGGTTACTTTTTCCACTTCTTTTCTTCCTTTTACTTTCGGTTGGTGCCATCGCGTGGAATTGCAACATAGTGACAGGGAAACTGAAGCCTCTTGGCCAGGGCTACCTTCTGGCATTGGCTGAAGGCCCCTAGCTCTCTATGCGAGTCCCAACAGCCCATTTGGGCATTGGCAAAGACCTCCTATCTAGCCTATCTTCCTATCAACAAAACTGGGTTCGCAACAGCCAGTAAATGCTCTTAGAGTAGCTGCCAGTTCTTAAAATTGCAGTCAGGCTTGTGCCAAGCTCACTGGGCAATCCCGCATGCCGGTTCTCCGACTGGGAACATTGCCCTTTGGTCTTGCCCTTTCTCCTCTTTCCTTTTCTATCATGGGACAGACACTAAGTAAACAGGAACTTTATCCGGGGACTTAAAGACTCCCTCAAGACTCATGGAGGAAAAGTTAAGAAAAAAGATCTTGTTCGTTTTTTCCTCTTCTTAGAAGATTTATGTCCATGGTTTCCCCAGGAAGGTACCATTGATGAAAAAAGATGGAGGAGAGTGGGAGATCCTTTAAAAGATTATTATAGGATTTTTTGGCCCTGAAAAGGTCCCGGTTCAAATCTTCTCATATTGGAATTTAATAAATGACGTACTTCAACTACACTGGTGTCAACCAGATGCTTCAAAAATTGTTAGGGATGGAGAATTATTTCTTAAAAATAACCTTAAACCTACCCAAATCCCTCCCATTCATGAACTAACTTCCAGCAATCAGGATCCCCTAGGGGCTAAGGCTGCTGCTGCGGCAGCTCCCTTCCCTGATCCACCCCACCCTCCAGGCAGGCATCACAGCGGCTCCCAGGCAAAGGCGCTAGGCAAGACAAATGACCCCCCTTCACAGTGCCCCTCTGTCATTATTCCTATGTCCGAGGATGACCCACCTTCCCTTAAATCCATTTATCCTATTCTCTCCAAATCTGCAGTTACCCCTCCCCCTAATACCCCTCTTTCCCTAGATGAGGAATCAGAACTAGAGAGTAAAACTTCCAGATATCACAACCCTGACTGGCCACCTCCCACAGCCCCCATAGTAGACCCTCCACCTTATCATCACTTGCCTAAGTCACATCACTTCTGTGCCCCTGTAATTCTTAATTGTGATTTAGAAGCAGTGATTTGACAGGCAATCTGCCAACTTTCCAGGGAAGCCCAATCACTAAAAACTCTCCTTGCAGTTAAAAAAGAAAAGGCCACTTTACTTAAACAACTCCATGACTTAGACCTAGAAATCTGCTCACCTTCTCCTGCCCCCATGCAGCACATCAAAGCTAAAATCAAACAACCCAATACTGTTCATGTATTTCCAATAACACACGCCCAAATGAAAGCAAGAGCAAATTTTTTAACCTGTTCACCACCTGAGTCGAGTGGGGCAAAATCCGATTCAGGGGAGGAAGGCTCTGAAGGAGATAAACACTCTAAACAATCCACTGATTCAGATGATGATAGTGAGCCAGACAGGAACAAAAGTATTATTATTAAGCCCCAGAAGTATCACCATTTAAAATTTAAACATATCAAGAAATTAAAAAGTGCTGTTTCCTCTTATGGACCTGCTACTCCCTTTACCATGACCCTACTAGAGGCCCTTAGTGATAATTGGCTTTCAGTAAATGATTGGAAAATGCTAGCAAAGGCCTTCCTGACACGAAGGGACTTTCTCCTCTGGCCCAGGACAAACCAGCTTACTCGGTACACCACCTTAATGCTCAAACATTGTTTCTTCTTTTTAAAATAACTAGGGAACAAGCTCGTCAGATAGTCAAACAATGTGCAAACTGTGTCACCTTCCTACCCGTTCCTCACTTAGGCATAAATCCTAGAGGTTTAATTCCCAATGAGATCTGGCAAATGGATGTAACACATGTTCCCTCATTTGGTAATCTTAAGTACCTCCATGTTACTGTGGATACCTTTAGTGGATTCATTTTTGCCAGTCTCCATGCTAGAGAAGCTTTAAAAAATGTCATTGCTCATATACTCAATTGCCTTGGTGTTATAGAAAAGCCCCAAATTATTAAAACTGATAGTGGTCCTGGATATACTGGAAAAAAAAATCCAAAATCTCTGTCATCAATTACAAATTAAACATATTACAGACATACCATACAAAATCCCCAGGGTCAAGGAATTGTTGAGAGAGCCCATCAAACTATTAAACAAACCCTCCAAAAGTTAAAAATGGGGGATTTATATCCCATAAAGTCCCCCCAAAAACATTCTTTATCATGCTTTGTTTGTCTTAAACTTTTTAACCCTTGATGCTCAAGAAAACTCAGTTGCTGATTGCTTTTGGCACACAAATACAAAAAATACCTTTGCCAAAGCCATGAGGAAAGATCGTTTAACCTTAAAATGGAATGGCCCAGACCCAGAACACATTTGGGGCTGAGGATCAGTATGCTTGTTTGACACCAAAGAAAATGCTGCAAGATGGCTGCCAGAGAGACTTGTAAAACAAGCTGATGATCCTCCAATGACATCTCACATATCCAGGGAAGAAACACTTCCCTGAGAAACTCTCCTTTTATCCTAATAGGACAAAGCTAGAAGGACCTCTACTTATTTTAATCCTCCTACTCATAAATGGACCTGTTATTATAAATAAAATCATGTCTTTTATAGGTCAACAGATTGACGCTATTAAGATGCAGCCTTTACAGATTCATTGTCACAGACTGGAGCTGGCGGATTGAGGTGTTGTCACTGAAGACCTACCACCTGCAGCTCTCACTCTCCCTTGATCTTACATTCTGTACTCATTTACTATACTGCTGTCCTCTACACCTCTGCTATTGCTGCGGTCTACCTGTCATGGCCAAATAGCTACCCCTCCTACAGGAGCTGCATAGGATTCAGACCTATGCATATCAACACACAATAAAGTGAGTGTGAATTGGGCACCAACATGGGTGTGAGGCAAAGCACTGCAAGGGAAAGTCCCTTTCTGACTGCTTCTGAATTCCCTGAGAGAAAAATCTGACTTACATGGAGGTTGGTACCATAACTATTATCACAAAGGCCGTGCCTCACACTCTGACCACATAGGCCCTGCCTTCCCTCCCCAAAAGGTACCAAGGGCCAAAGATTGTGGGAAAAAGACATCCCACAAGAGGAGTCGGGTCCCTACTCTCCCAGTTGATTAATGCCCACCTCTGCAAAGCGGGCCTCCCCCTCTTTCTGTATAAAAGAAGAGAGGAGATGTTGGGAGCTATGAACCAAACCTTAGCCATGTTGACAAAAACCACCATATAGCAAGTTAAGTTTCTATTTCCTCATCTAATGATCTATAACCAGAAATGAAGGAGCCGTTATGCCTGGGTGATAGCCTCTCCTGGTGCTGCCGGTAATTGATGAAGAAACAAAGAAATTGCATTTAGCTAGTAACCCTGTGATCTCTGGCCTGATTATGACTCCTTCGCCCGACAACCCTATAAAAACCTATGTGTAAAAATAAATTTCGAGACTTTGACAAATACCTAGCTTGCTTTCCTTCTTGTGTCTGTTTGCCTTCCCCCATTCAGGTTAGCTTCTCCTCGAGTCCTTGCTCAACTCCCCGCTGGCCTGGGAAATATGTTAAATTAATATATAACTTATGTCTGTTTATATCACATGGAAATTGAATACTAATAATCAAGATATCAAGAATATATTACTAAGTAGGAAACTTGTATATTTCTTTTAAATTTTTGATTGAATGAAAATCAGAGAAAAACAAAAATATTTAAAAACAACATAAAAATGTTTTAACATAACTAATAAAATCATCAATGAAAAAGGTAACATCACAACAGATTCCAGAGAAATTCAAAAAATCATAGGTACATAGTATAAAAGCATATACTCCACAAAGTATAAAACTCTGACAGAAATGGATGATTTCCTTGATTAATGTGACCTACCTAAATTAAATCAAGATGAGATTAATCACTTAAATAGACATATAACAAACATGGAGATCCGAACAGTTATCAATAATCTCCCAACTAAAGAAAGCCCAGGGCCAGATGGATTCACTGCTGAATTTTACCAGACCTTTAAGGAAGAGCTAACACCATTGCTTCTTAAGCTTTTCCAGGAAATAGAAAAAGAAGGAATTCTACCAAACTCCTTCTATGAGGCCAGCATCACCCAGATACAAAAACCAGACAAAGATAGAGCAAAAAAAGAAAATTACAGACCAATCTCCCTCATGAACATAGATGCAAAAATTCTCAACAAAATATTGGCAAACAGAATGCAAGAGTATATCAAAAAATCATTCACCCTGACCAAGTAGGCTTTATCCCAGAGATGCAGGGATGGTTCAATATACGCAAATCTATAAATGTAATACATTATATAAACGGGTTGAAGGACAAAATTCGCACGATCATCTCATTGGACGCAGTGAAAGCATTTGACAAAATCCAACATCCCTTCATGATAAAAGTCCTACAGAGACTGGAAATAGAAGGAACATACCTCAATATAATAAAAGCTACTTATGACAAGCCTACAGCCAACATATTACTAAATGGGGAAAAACTGGAAGATTTTCCACTAAAATGAGGAACAAGACAAGGGTGTCCACTGTCCCCACTTTTATTTAATATAGTTTTAGAAGACTTAGCCATAGCAATAAGGCACGAGAGACACATAAAAGGGATACAAATTGGAAAGGAAGAGATCAAGTTATCATTATTTGCAGATGACATGATTTTATACATAAAGGACCCTAAAGACTCTACTAGCAAACTGTTAGAGCTGATAAAATCCTACAGCCATGTAGCAGGATACAAAATAAATACACAGAAATCAGTAGCCTTCATATATGCTAACAACAAACACACAGAGGATGAAATCAGAGAATCACTCCCATTTACAATTGCATCAAAAAAATAATAATAATAAAGTACCTTGGAATAAACCTAACCAAGGAAGTAAAGAATCTCTACAATGAGAACTTTAAAACACTCAAGCAAGAAATTGCAGAAGACACCAGAAAGTGGAGAAGCATCCCTTGTTCCTGGATTCAAAGAATCAATATTGTGAAAAGGGAAATCTTACCTAAAGCAATCTACACATTTAATGCAATCCCTATCAAAATTCCAAAGGCTTTCTTCATGGAAATAGAAAAAACAATCCAAAACTTCATTTGGAATCACAAAAAACCTCGAATATCTAAAATAATACTGAGCAACAAAAATGAGGCTGGTGGTATCACCATACCTGATTTTACCCTATACTACAGAGCCATAGTAACAAAAACAGCATGGTACTGGCACAAAAACAGACATGTAGATCAGTGGAACAGAATAGAGGACCCAGATATAAGTCCAGGTAGGTATAGCCACCTGATATTCGATAAAAATGCCCAAAATACTCATTGGAGAAGAGACAGCCTCTTCAGCAAATGGTGTTGGGAAAACTGGATATATATCTGCAGAAGGATGAAAATAGATTCTTCTCTCTCGCCATGCACAAGAATTAAGTCCAAATGGATTAAAGTCCTTAATATCACACCTGAAACTGTGAAACTGCTAGAGGAAAAAGTAAGGGAAACCTTTCAACATATTGGTCTTGGCAAAGACTTTCGGGATACAACCCCAATTGCTCAGGCAATAAAACCACCAATTAATCACTGGGACCTCATGAAATTACAAAGATTTTGCACTGCAAAGGACACAGTGAAAAAAGCAAAGAGGCAACCTACAGAATGGGAAAAAATCTTCACCAGCTATATATCTGATAGAGGATTAATATCTAGGATATACAAAGAACTCAGAATGTTAAATAATAAGGAATCAAACAAGCCAATCAAAAAATGGGCTATGGAGCTAAATAGAGCATTCTTAAAGGAAGAAATATGAAGGGCATATAAGCATCTAAAAACTGTTCTACGTCACTAGTCATCAGGGAAATGCAGATTAAAAGTGCATTGAGATTCCATCTCACTCCTGTCAGATTGGCCACCATCATGAAATCAAATGATCATAAATGTTGGTGATGATGTGGAAAAAGAAGAACCCTTCTACACTGCTGGTGGGAATGCAATCTGGTCCAGCCATTGTGGAAATCAGCGTGGAGGTTCCTAAAACAGCTATAGATTGATCTACCATATGACCCAGCTATAGAACTCCTAGGCATATATCCAAAGGAATCATCTCATCTCCTTAAAAATAGGTGCTCAACCATGTTTATTGCTGCTCAATTTATAGTAGCTGGGAAATGGAACCAGCCTAGATGTCCCTCAACTAATGAATGGATAATGAAGATGTGGCACATTTATACAATGGAGTTCTACTCAGTGGTAAAGAAACATGAAGTTATGAAATTTGCAGAAAAATGGATGGTCCTGGAAAGGATTATACTAAGTGAGGTAACCCAGGTCCAGAAAGCCAAGTGCCACATGTTCTCTCTCATATGTGGATCCTAGCTACAGATGATTGGGCTTCTGCATGAGAAGGAAAATACTTAGTATCAGAGGCCAGTAAGTTAAAAAGGAGATATAAAGCGAAGAGAAATAATGGGCGGAGGGTACTTAATAGGTTGATATTGTATATATGTATTTACAATGATTGAGTTGGGAATATGATGGAGAATGGAATTTCAAAGGGGAAAGTGTGGCGGGGAGGGAATTACCATGGGATATTTCTTTATAATCATGGAAAATGTTAATAAAAATTTTAAAAAAATGTTTGTGACATGAAATGCAAATAAAATATAAAAAACTGTGAAGCTGAAATATTTATTATAGAATAGATAAATGTTAGAAAAATCAGTCAACAGTTTTATTTAAGAAATTCAAGAAAATAGCCACTGTCTCTAGAAAGAGGAAAAGTAATGTATGAAATCATAAAAATAGAAAACAAAAAATTAACACAAAGACAAAGTGAGTAAAATATGAATGATTGTGAGCCAGATAGGCTGGTTTTACCAAAGGCAAATGACAAGAGAGATAGTTTCTTGACTGGTAGGAATCCATGTGCCCACTCCAGCTGCAGGAGCAGAGACCAAACAAATGGATTTTCCTATCTCATCAGCCTCCTTGCAAAGTCAAGAAATCTTAAGGGGAGACAGCTAGACACAGGTGGGACAATGAGCTGAGAAGTTCCAGTATAACCCAAAGGCTTCCTGTACTCCCCCATCCCCCAACTGACAGAACTGTGACCCTTCCCAGAAGGCATTCAGCTCCCAGCATCAGGGCATCCAGAACAGCAGGTCAGAGCACCGGATTCACAGCACAACACACAGGGGTGGAGGTGGGGACTCAGCATTGGTGAGATTTGAAGCTACCTCAAATGGTAATGAGGCTAACTGACAAAAAAGCAGGTACATAGGCCTGTACCCGAAGTGCTAATCTCTCTTTCTATGTCAGAGCAGGTTATAGGTTACAAATTCTTGGTTGAATTTAACCACGTTCAAGCTGTATTTGGGGGTGGGCTATTGTTACCTTTAATGCTTTCAGACTCTTAGGGCTTGGCCTATGTCTTGTCATTATTGGTGGTAGGGTCTGATTCAGACGCAGGCTGAACTGGAACTCATTTCAGAAGAGAAACCTCAACCTCCCAGCTGACAAGGTTAAGGGCGTAGAGCAACGCACACCCTTAGAATTTGTGGATTTATAAGGTTATCTGTTTCAGTCCCACACTTTCATACCCTGTGGTGATTTTTATTGATTATATAGATTGCTCAGTTGAATTTTAGAAAATGTCAGTAAAATGCTCTACCTAGCCCATGAGAATACTTGAATAGCAGACAAATAGCAGACAGCTAGGATCACTTCTGCAGCTGGATTGGCGTACAAGAGCTATGCACATGGCACCTTAAACTCTGACTCTGAAGGTACCTGAAGTTGGACCTCCAAATCTGAAAGCACCACAGATTATTAGAAATCCCATGCATCAAATCAACTTAGGATGCAAAAATCAGAATAATATAAGAAACACAAAGAATCAAGATGATACCATCCCACCAAAAATTTATAATCCATCAAATATGGCCCCCAGTGAGACTGTTTTAGATGAAATGCCTGACAAAGTTTTCAAAAAAAAATTATTTTATCTATACTTAAAGAAATCAAAGAAGAAAACAAAGGCATTAGAGAAGAAATCAAACTCTGAAGGAATTCCAAGAGAACCCAGGAAACCATCTTAATAAAATAAGGAGGTCATTACAAGACATGAGTAGGGAAATAAAAATAGTAAAGAAAAACCAGGCTGAAATTCTAGCTCTGAAAAACACAATCAGTCAAATAAAAAACTGTGTGGAAAGTATCACCAGTAGAAGGATGAAGGAGAGAACGGAATATCTAAACTCGAAGACCAGGTGGCAGATATAATACAGGCCAACAAAGAGAAAGACAAGCTAATAGGAAGGGATGAATGGGAATTTCAAGATACCTGGGACACTATGAAAAGATCAAACAAGATTTCAGGGTATAGTTGAAGAAGAATTTCAATCCAGAGACTTCGTAGACATTTTCAACAAAATCATAGAAAAAAATTTCCCCAAATTGGGAAAGAAATGCCAGTGCATACACAGGAAGCTTTTAGAACACCAAACATAAAAAAAAAACTGGAAAAAACTTCTCCTCACCATGTTATAATTAAACTACTAAACATGTAAACCAAAGAAAATATATTGAAAGAACTTAGAAAAAGAAAGTCAGCTACAAAGGCAAGCCCATCAATAATAGCAGATTACTCAACACAAACTTTACAAGCCAAAAGGGCTTGGAATGAGGTATTCCAAGTTCTGAAAGATAACAACTGTAGACCAAAATTACTTTAGCCTGCAAAAGTATCTATCCAAATCGATGGAGAAATAAGGGCATTCCACAACAAAATAGGCTAAAGAACTTTATGACAACTAATCCAGCTCTACAGAAAATACTTGAAGGAATCCTTCATGTTGAAGAGAAAGCAAAACACACATGAGGAAACAGGAAAAAATAAACCATACTCAAATATCAGTTAAAACAAGTGAGTAAAGGAAAAACAGGAAGCTCTACAAGCTAAGAATAATGAAGAAAACACATACATACCTTTAAATAGTCACTCAGTATCAGTGGCCTCAATTCCCCAACCAAAAGACACAGGCTTACAGACTGGATTAAAAGGCAGGATCCTGCCATTTGTTGCCTCCAGGAAACTCATCTCTCAATAAAAGATATAGACACTGTCTTAGAGTGAAAGGATGGAAAACAGTATTTCAAGCACATGTGCCTAGGGCACAAACTGGGGTTGCTATCCTAATATCTGACAGGATAGATTTCAAACCAACATTAGTGAGGAAAGATAAAGAAGGACATTTTATACTTATTAAAGGAACACATTACAATCCTAAACATATATGCACCTAACATGGGGGCTCCCAATTTCATCAAAGAAATACTATCACACTTCAGGTTACAGATAACAACAAACACAATTGTAGTGGGTGACTTCAATACCCCACTCTCATCAATTGACAGGTCATCCTGGCAAAAAATAAAGAGAAGTACATCTGGATTAAATGATGTCAAGGAACAAATTGACATAAAAGATATCTACAGAACATTCCTTCCAAATGCTTCAGAATATACATTGTTCTTGGAAGCACATGGAACATTCTCTAAAATAAACCATATATTAGGACACAAAACAAATTTAGCAAATACAGAAAACATTAAAAAAACTAAATTCAGAATACCTTCATAAGAGGAGGAAAAGATGATGACATCAAAATAAAAGAGAGACTAATGGAGAGAGGATGGGGATGTGATGGAAAGCAGAGTTGGCTTATTGTCTGTATGTACAGTAGTTGTCAATAAAATTTTAAAAATAGTTTCTCAAGGAAGGTAGAAGGTGAAAACCTATGTTCCAAATTTATTCTTTGACTTGCACATGTGAACATATATGCAATTTATGCCTGCACATACATACACTTTATACAAATACACACATACATTGCTCACAAGCATACCATAATTGTCTCCAGTTCACAAAATGTTATGTAACCCAGGGTTATTGAATGTTTCTGACTCTGGACTTGAATGTGTCCTATTTAAATATCAGTTATTGAGACTGAGTAGCCAGTATAATGGCACAGAGTGGTGGGGCATTTAGCAGGTGATACTGTCCCTCAATAGTAGAATTATAGTCTTTTTAAAGAGACACTAGTGCCTTGCCTCCTGACAATGGTCATGTTCAGACACTGTAGACTTCCTTCCAGAGCAAGCATGTCACACTTTCCAGAAAGCAGACAATGGGTCCTTGTCCTTAGACTCCCCATCACCTGGAATTGTGATAATATGTATTTGTGTTCTCCACAAATCATTGTCTCTGAATATATATATATTATATATATAAAATCAGAGACAATTACATATATATATATGTATATATATATGTATATATGTATTATATACATATATATTAAATATATATACATATATACATGCATATATATATTACATATATATGTATGTATGTATATATATATATATATTGGTTTTTGAGGTAGAGTCTCACTCTAGTCCAGGCTGACCTAGAATTCACTATGTAGTCGCAGGGTGGCCTTTAACTCCTGGCAATCCTCCTACCTCTGCCTTCCCAGTGCTGAGATAAAAGGCATGTGCCACCATGCCCAGCTTTTCTCTGATATTTTGTTACAATAACATACATGTTCCAAAAGCCAATTATCTTTGAATTTCTAATTCTATGTCTAAAGGAGTAGAAAACAGATTAGGTCTTCAAATAGCAGGAGTGACAAGAAGAATTAAAGGTAATAATGGTACTCTTTCTTAGCTGAACTGTATGAAAGATGGCAGAATTCCATTTTATTCAAAAGGAATATGAAAAAAAAAGTGACCCAAAAGCAAACTCACTGAAGACCACACCCACCCCACTCCCCCCAAAAGAACACACAACAGCAAAAATAAATAAAAATTAAAAAAATACATTACACCTGTGAAATTTGAGATATTCTTTAAACAATTTTGAAAGTTGTCAGTTTCTGGAGATCCTAACATGTAAGATGCTATTCTTCATATAAATTCTTCAATTTCTCAACATTCATTGCTACTCTGGGAAAGTGGCTACCTTGGGATGAATAAATGCAGACACTGAAAGCATTAAACTACTTTGTGTGACTACAAGGTTCTAAGAATAATTCAGGCAGTAGAAACGGACAACTGAATTTTATGCCTGTGAAAAGGTGTGTTATGGGTCCCTTAAGCCCAAAGTCACAAAACATAAATGAATTGCTCTATTTTTAGAAATATAACAACTAAAACACTGCTAGGGATTATTTATGAAAAAGAACATTCTTGCTAAATGTCAAAATGTATAAATATTCATAGAGCAGATATTGCCACCTATATTTTAAATCAGTACTATTGCAATATGAGTCTTAGAATGTTCTTTCCTGTGACCATGACATTCACATAGTATGGAGAGAAATAGCCCTTAAGATAAAGACTGGCTCATATGTATAAATCCTTCCCAGAAAAGTGTGTTGTTTACAAGTTGTAAGCCTAACAATCATGAAACTTGATTGTTTGCATTTTTACAATTACATAAAATTGATATGAGTTTCACAGGCTTTGTATATAGTAAAGAAAATTATTAACGTATTCAAGGTGTTAGGTGTTTCTTTTTTTATTTAGTTTTATTCTATTTGAGAGTGAGAAAGAGAATGGGGTGCATGAGGACACAGAGTCACTGCAAAAGAACTCCAGATGCATGCAACATCTTGTATATCTGGCTTACGTGGGACCTGGTGTATGGAACCTGGATCCTTAGGATTTGAAGGCAAACACCTCAACCACTAAGTCATCTCTCCAGCCCTCAAGGTATTTCTTAGGTCATGTATTTAAAAATTATTTTAAAAATGAAAAAAATGGGACTGGGAAGATACCTCAGTTGACATTAGTACAATCCTCAGAAAACATGATTTAAAAAAAAAAAAAAAAAAAAAACTACACATGGTGGCAAAACTTGGAATCCCAAGTTTGAAGCTCTGCCAAGCCATTGTAACCTCTCCAACAGATTTCATAGAAATAGAAGACATCGTATCTAGCAAAAGTGGATAACATGTTGGCAATGACATCCAAGGTTGTCCTCTGGCAACATATATGTGTATGTGCAACTGTGCACTCACATGAACATACACATGCATGTGGACATGCCACACATACATAAAATTTCTAAAAGTAAGGGTAGTTCTTCAGTAAAATATCTTATTTATTTATTTGAAGCAGAGAGAGAGAAAAGAGAAACATACAGACAGAATGGGTGCACCAGGGCACTGTCAACAAACTCCCCATGCATGTGCCCTTTGTGCATCTGGCTTTATGTGTGTACCAGGGAATCAATCCTAGATTACTAGGCTTTGCAGGAAAGTGCCTGAACTGCTGAGTCATCTCCCTAGCCTAAATAAGGATATTTTAATTGAAGAAAACTGTCAATCCTTAATCTAGTAAAATTGACAGGTAGTTCTAAAAGGAGAAAGAAGAAAACACAGACACCAAACAAAACATTTATAAATACTTGAAGTTCTTCAATGTCAAAGAAGGGCAAATTAAAACCATTCTGAGATTCCATCTCACCCATCAGAAAGGCTGGAGTCAAGAAAACACACGAGAAGAAGTAAGGAGATGGTTCCACATCTAGAGAATGTGACAAAAGCATGAATGCCCAAGAGAGCCTGAGCCTCCTTGATTTTGATTCACCAGGAACTACATAAACATCTGGGCATTGCTACAGAGTCTGGGGACTATGAATATAATACCACAGCTCTCTGTTCAGTGAGGTACTACATCTCAAGGGATGCAGGATGAGTGAGATGAGGAAGGGCCTCTGATGTTCTCTTCTGTTCTTTGCACACCAGTGCAAACATCTACACATATATAGTCACACACACCTCCACATACATACATACTAAAGAAAATATGTGAAAAAAAAATAATAGAGAGGATGTGGGAAAAAGAAAATTGAGAAACGAAGAACTCAGCATTGCTGAAATTTGAGTTTCTCTGATGGTTAGTAAGAATGAATATATTTTCATACATTCATCGGCCATTTGTGTTTAATCTTAAGGAACTATTTATTGGTTCATTTATTTAGTGTGTTTTGTGATAGGGCTGTTTAATTTCTTGTTGTTTAGTTTGTTGAGTTCTTTGTATATTCTAGATATTAATGCTAAATCAGATGTTTCATTACAAATATTTCCTCTCTTTCTGTAGGCTTCACTAGCACCTCATTTTTATGAGGTCATGTTTGTCAATTTTTGCAATTTATTTTTCCTGAGCAAATGCTAATACCTATATCTAGAAGTGGTTTTTTTTTTCTTTATTTTTCTCTAGCAGTTTCAGAGTTTTTGTCTTGAAGGCCTTTGATCTATTTGGTCTATTTTTGTGCTTGCTGAGATAAAGATGTGAATTCATTCTTCTACATGTAGTGGTATTATGTATTTTCTACAATATTTGAAATTTTGTTATACATTAATATATATTTAGTATATACTTATATTTAAATTTTATGAAACTGGATAGCAAAGGCATATTATTTGAAGGAGGGAGAGGATTAGCAGTAGGATATGAGGGGGAAAAGCAGGTAATAAACACCTAAGTATCATGATATACAGGTATAAAAATTAATATTGAGTCTCACTGTAATGAATGTAAATACAAAAAAAGTTATAACATAGAAAGAAAAATTAGGCATGTTTGGGCTGGAGAGATGGCATAGTGGTTAAGTGCTTACCTGTGAAGCCTAAGGACCCCAGTTTGAGGCTCGATTCCCCAGGACCCACGTTAGCCAGAGGCAAAAGGGGGCGCACACATGTGGAGTCCGTTTGCAGTGGCTGGAAGCCCTGGAGCGCCCATTCTCTCTCTTTCTCTCTCTCTCTCTCCTGCCTTCTCTCTCTGTCTGTCACTCTCAAATATTTTTTTAATTTGATATTTGATATGAAACTTCAAGTTTAAATGACTCAGTCTAGTACTGAACATTTAATTTGTATAAACATTTTTTTCAAAATATCATTCAAAAATAAAAACTACATTTCCAGACAATATACTATATAAGAAATGCCCTTGAATTCAGTGTGTTAAACTTTGCTGAAAGACAGTTCTACATGGGCCTCTTCTACAACTGGTGTCTTATACGATGTCACTGTCCCTTGTTTTGAACTACTTTTCAAGGACATTTCTACAGCAAACAGTCTTTGAGAGATAAAGACATTTTCATACCCGGTAAGAAATGGTTTGCCCTATAACGATTCCATATGTCAAAGGATCACACATCCTTAAGTTCATGGCTTCCTTCCTCACATACGTACCGCTGCTTCTGCAGGTATTAACAGAGCACATATGCACCACTCCACAGGTGCCATACACTAATTTATATGGTGTTGCTATGGTGTTCCTAGAAAAGCCCTTTATCTATCCAGAAGCCTTTGAAAGCACTCTGAACGTAGTGGCTTATGAACTTGATGCTCCGTAGGAAAAGTATGGTCTCAGATCTCTCACAGTTCTAAACAGGCTGGCACTGAGAATGTCATGACAGAAATGTCTTCCTTACCTACAAAAGAACAGGAGGTGGGGAGGTAGCTCAGTGGTAGAGTGCTTGCATTGCATGTGCATGGCCCAGGGTTCACTCCTCACTGTAGGAATTAGGACAGGAGGAGAACTTGTGACTCCTTAGGATGTGGAGTGTACACTCTTCATAGCAGTGGGCAAGTGGAAGGGGATGAGCACTGTCTCCTATACAGGAAAATAGTTCACATTTAAAGCCCGAGGAATTAAAGACAGTTTCAAAACATAGTGTGCATCTGGAGCCTTGATTGGTGCCCCTCTCCTCTGAAGGGTAAGAGAATTGTGACATGGGAACACTAAGAGAATGGGACAGCAAGCTCTACAGTCCTGTCTAATTGTGCATAACTAAGCCAAAGGTCCCAATGCTGAAACAAAAGTAACCTGCTATAAGAATGCAACAGTACAATATTCAGCATTGACTGAGTGGAAAATGTAGCTCATGGTTAGAGAATATATGTGAGCCACTGTGTTTAACTGAAGGAAAAAAAAGAAGAAGAAGAAAGGAAAAAAATACAGCAGATGATTCTTTTTTTTTTTTTTTTTTTTTTTTGAGATGAGCAGTGGAACACTGAAAAAGAAAACAAAGTCAAAGCTCTGGCTAGTAATAGAGTATTATTCTCTCCATCTGTATCCTCCCTCCCCTACCAAAAATTTACCTCAGTGAAAAATAAAAATAAAATGGTCTGGTTGAATCAGATGTCTTGGAGTCATAAGCTGTAGAAATCAGTGTTGCTCACTCATTTGACTATATGGGTCACTACATAGAGTTGAATAGTTTCCCAAGTAGCCCTCCTTGGTATTTGTGGATTTGAATTTATTTGAGATAGATATAATGAGGTTAATGATCTCAAGATCAGCCATTCTGGATACATTTTAGGCCCTAAGTCTAGAAACTGATGTCATTAAATAAAAGAGAGAGTGTAATTTAAGACATATCAGTACAAAAGAAACTCAGAGAGGAAGTCCATGAGAAGATCAGACAATGCTTTAAGCTGTATATTCACAAGCTTAGGAACACACAGGACTTATTTCATTCACTCAAAGCTAAAATTAACATGTGGGACAAGTTTTTCCTTGAAGCTACTGGAAGGTACGAATCTTAGGTACATCTTAACATTAAACTTATGGCTTCAAAGTTTAAGGAAAAAAAATTCTGATTTTTAAAGTCATAAGTTTGTGTCACTTGTTATGCCAACCATATAAAATTAAGCAGTTACTTTTGTTGCCCACAGTAATGTCCTGTTCTATAATTAAAAAAAAAAATGAAGCCAAAGTGTAGAATGAGACACTGCTGCCTGGATCCGCCAATATTACATATGCAGCAATGTGTCAGGTTACAGTGTTGGAGCTACAATTCCATATTCTGACAGTATCCACAATTTTGAGGTCTAGAAAATTATTCTCCACAGTGAATTTGACTTTTCAGATCATTTGATGTCTTAACACTGTCTTTCACTGGAAAAGCCACATCTAGGATCCATCCAGTATACATGGTCTTCTCACTACCATCCAAACAATAGCTAATGCTCTATTCCTCATCTCTTGTTGGTCTAAGTTTCTTAGAGATGGAGTTTGCTTGTTGAATGTATTTATATACAGACAAGGTTTATTTGTCAGTTCTAGTAATGATGAAAGTATTGTGAAAGAGGTTAAGGTTCATGGACCTTACTTGCTGAATCATCTACAGTCTATGGTATATAGGTATGTCATAGATTTCTGTTCATCATATAGAAGTATAGAAGTTCACTTGTTTCTTGTTCCTGGATTTTCTGGATTGCATGTATGTGTATATTATATATATATATATGTAATTTTATTAATTTTTCTATTTTTAACATTTCCAGATATGCATATGATATATTTTGATTTTATTCTCCCCAATTATATTCTTTTATCCTATTCTTCCTCCCTTCTTCTTCCACATTCATCCCAGCTTATTATCATGCAATATTTGAGTTAAGTTTGTGTCTTTGGCATGATCTTGGGTGCAAAGTTATTTCCTATGGAATGAGCAACTTACCAATGGCTACACCACTAATGAAGCAGACTCTCCATCTCCCAGAAACCATCAGCTGCTATTATCTGCTATAGGAGTTCTGAATTCAATTTTCATCCCTTATCAATGCTGAGGTATTGATGGGCTCAACCTTTTGCTAGAAACTTCAGTTGTTATGAGTTCATGAGTGGAATGGCCAGTGGAATATCATGGATATGACAGAATGTTGCAACCATCCCCATCCTCCTGATCTTACATCCTCTCTACACACTCGTTTGCAACGTTTCCTTAACTTTAACAGGAGTGCTTTCGTTGTACCATTTCTGTGATGGAAACTCCAAGTTTGTGGAACATACTCATCTCTGCACTATTAAAAAATTAATAAATTATATTTTGATTTTCAGAACCATCCCTCTTTTAAAAGTAACATATATTCATGTAGTCCCCCAAACCAATGACAGTTCTTAAATATGACTGATTACTGGCTTTGTCATATTCCTTGAGATATCTCTGTCTAAAAATTTAATTACCATTTTTCTAGCCTCATTGGAAAGACTATCTACATTTCTAGCACAAACAGCCTCTGGTCACATCTGGAGTTTTCTCTTTCCTCGACTTAGCAGCCAATTTAGAAGGAGGAATTCCAAATTAGCTCCATCAATTCCTAATAATTTGTGTTACCATAGACTACCCCTCTTATTGAGTGAAATAGTAGCATAGGTGCCTGGATTTGGAGCAACAAACTATAACTCAATGATTAGATGTCTGTCCCGTAATAGGTTACATTGTGTAAGGGTATAGCACCTCAGTGAATATAGTTCTACATGACAATATATTTATATACTATTTTCCAGAATTAGGGAAAGAAAAATGCCTTTTCTGGCTTAGAAAAAGGGAGAGGAGAGAGATCACAAGGCCATATAGCAAGAAACTATCTCTAGACAAAATTCCTCAAAAAAACCTCAACTATATATTTACAAAGAAACAAATTCTGCTAGTACCTTCAAAAGTCATAGTGACCCAGATTTGGACAACAGCTGAACTGCAGTGTATAGAAGGCCTGAAGTGGAGAATATAGATGAAGACATGCAGAAACTATAAGAATATAGATGTGTGTTACTTTTAACAGTCCTCAAGAACGAAGAGTAGACTCAATAACTCACCCTAAACCAAGAACTTTCAAACTTGCCATCAAAAAGTCAGAGAGCCTTAAAAATTCTTCTACCTTTTCTTCTATCTTGGATATTAAATGTCCTCCAAAAGAACACCTAGAGAGACTTGGTATCTGCTTATAAATATTCAGAATGGTAAAACTAATAAGTAAAATAAGTGGAAGCTATTATAGGCATTGAGATCTGGTGCCTATTCATTATCTTTAGTTCTGATTTTGAGAGGCACACCCTTGCTGTGCTAATCTTCCATTACAAGCTTCTTTGCTAAAGGACCCCAAACAATGAGTCTTCCAAACTATGAACTGCAAGTGTCAAAATCATGCCCCATTCTAAATAAGTTGATTATCTCAGGTATGGTTTTACAAAAATTGAATGTTAAATAATACAGTTTTTTACTTCAACTAACATATATCCCATTATGGATACTTCAACAATTACAATTAAACTTTTGGGGGCACAATGTAAATCCTTGAGATAATGCATCTTGTTTGGAAACCTGAACTTAAATTGTTCCCTTCCCCTGAACAATGCACATTAGTTGTAGTTACAACTGACCAGCAACTGCAATTACTTAAGGAAATAGCACAGGTATGCATTGTGACTCTCAGAGAATTGAGAAGCCATCAGTTAGGCCACTGTTCATTTCTCCTAGAAGTTTCTCAGTACAACAGTGGGCAACTTACTTGTTATACATCAACATGTAGATTTTTTTTTTCTTTATAATAGAAGTCATTCAGCTGGTAAAGGTGCTTCAAAATGTGTCCCAAACTTCAGTTGTAGAGACTGGTGGCTTTCAGCTCTTGGCACTTTTTGCAAACTTGGCTAACTAATGAGGTTTGTTGTGGATGATGGAATTGCCTTAGGTTTCCTATTTGAAGGCCAAATCTTTGCAATTACTAATGCATCAGCCTGGCCTTGATGGATGCTTTAGCCAAGTGGAAAAGTCAATGCAGAACTGTCAATTAGACGGAGAAAGCCATCTGGTACAAAAAAGTTAGACATTTATGGTCTATAGGATTTGAGGCTTCTTGAATTTGGGATACTTATGGACATAGTTGAGATATATAAGTCAGATGGAGTTCACCCTGCTTCTTGGAATTTTGTTGATATAGTCTTAATTAAATATTCTGTTAAACAACCCAATGTATTTCTTCTCACTCTGTCAATCAGATTGCTTAGATTAACTGACAAGAAGACATACTGTTGAGTATATGTTCCATGCCCAGAACATCATACAAATATAAGGTAGATAATATTATAAAAATAGCTCAATATGTCGCACATGCCTAAACATACCATGAAGAGTATCATAAGAGTGGCCCTTTGTGCTCAATTATATTCTTAGTGTTGCTTTAACAGCAAACAGTGGTGAGAACATAAGATGATGTCTGATTTACAAGCAAGCAGCAAGTGTGATTATTGGCCATTATAAAGCACTTGGACTTCTCAAAGTCAAATTTGTCTCCTACAATGAAACTTTTTGTGAATGCAGAAATAGATGAGAGCCTTTCCCAATGTCTTTTAGGACTTGAATGTCAGGGGAATCAGTATAAATGTCATTAATATATTGCTTGCTGGGATGTGATAAACTCCATTTCTCTCACCCAGGAAGATTTTGTGTTCTCTGAGCATATTTAAAATGCATCAGCAGACTGTTGTCTTGAAAACAGGAAAAATCTTGAATTTTTCAAATAACAGTATTTTCTCATATTGTCAGAAAAATTAGGAAAATATATTTATAGAAATTAAGTTAATTAATTTTACTAAAATAACAGAAAATATGATACTGCATTAATAATATAATAACTGAAATTACATTCTTGCATCAAATTGTATACCTAACCATTCTCTTTTTCTATTCTTTTCCCTTGGTGAGAATTTTTTTTTATCTATATGACTTCAACAGCTGTGTGTTAGTATCTTCAGTCTTTCTCATAAAAGGATAACTCAACAAGAACAAAGAAATCTGAGCTGCTTATGGTATATTCTTTAGTAAAGTGTTTCTCCTAATGCTCTTATTTTGAACAAATTTAGTCAGATTAACAAACTGAAAAAAAACAATCACATACCAATACATAGCAGAGTGAGAATTCACACTTTGCAGCTTACACTATTGCTTCAATATGGACTATCAGTGCATATATACGTAATATGGAAATATAAATTATTAATGTTCTCATCTGATTATGATGTTATAATCAAGTAAAACACTGCATTTTATTTAAAATAGTTTATGTTTCATAATGAAAATTAACATGGTTCTAAATTGGCATGGTTCTACTTCTTCCAAAAATTAAAGGTTATGAAAACAACTTTTTCTGAGTTTCTGTGATCAGCCCACTGTTGAGTTCTTTATATATGTGGCATAGAGACAACAAATACACTTCCAGAGCTAATTTCACACAAGTTTGCAGGGATTCTCTGGTCTATTCCTCCAAACAGAAAGAATAAGAAATTAGAGCTGAAGAGATTTCTTAGCAGTTAAGATGCTCATCTTCAAAGCCTAAGAACTTATGTATGAATCTCCAGGTCCCAAGTATGCCAGATGCACAGCGACACGGGTGTGCAATGGGACACACGCGCACAAGGGGATGAACACATCTGGAGTCTGTTTGCAGTAGCTGAAGGCCCAGGCATGCCCATTCTTTCTCTCTTTCTCTCTCTTTCAAACAAACAAATAAAATAAAAAATAAGAAATTAGTCTTCATTCTTTAAAATATTTTCTAATTGTCTGAATTCCTAATACTACACTGACTCCTATTCTAGTGCCAAATACCTATTCAATTTCTGGGTCAGTATTTATATTAAAATATATAAAATAATAATTTCATGCTCTGAAAATACCTTTATTGCACTGGACTAGTTATCAATAGTTTGACAATTTTCTTCTAACTATAGCTATTCTTTAGACAAGTTTTGCTTGCCCAGTGTCATCTTATTTCCATATGCCCTGGTTCCTGGTATGTGGTGTATTATCAAAGGTTATGTTTGTCCACTACATCGTGAAGATTGAAGCAGATTTACACATACATTGACATTTTCTTCTACCAAACGATTTCCTGTAGTCTCAATCTTCCTTAAGTTAATTCAGTAGACACACTGTCAAAAGCTTATGTATAATGTACAGAAGTGATCCACTGCAAGTGTTAGAGAAATCTGGTCTTGAAATAAGAATTAATTCAGTAAATTTCGAAAAAAAAAATTGATGAATATAAGATGTTTTTTTGTAAATTTAATGTGAGACAAAAATTAAAAAAATAATTTTTAAGATACTATTATACTAACTTTAAGCTTTTAGCAATTAGGACTATTCATTAATATAGTTCAATGTATATTTTCTGGTTGATAAAGGTGAAATGAAAAGTGACTCTTTTAAGTAAATGTATGCAACATGTGAACATGATTCTGAATTCCTGTGTAGGATGTAGTACTAGTGTTCACTGTATCCAGGAACTGAAATCAACCTCAGTGTTCATCAGTTTATGAACGGATAAAGAAATGATGGCATATATAAAGAATGGGTTATGATTCAGCCATAAAATTATAAAATCTTGCCATTTATGAAAAAAAAAACAGATGGCACATCTGATCCAAAAATCAGTGAAAAACATTTTGAAAGATTTTACCACAAAGTAATGATAAATGTATAACAATATAGATATATTTATTCTTATTTAAATTGTGTAATTGTGTAAATGTGTGCATTCATCAAAATATTCCATTTTACTCCATTATTATTCATAATTTTTATATTTGTATATACTAAAAATAAAATTTAACACACCAATGAAATTAATTTTTAATAAGACTGTTTATTTAAAAGAGAGAAAAGCAGATAGAGAGAATGAGAGAATGGACACACAAAGGCCTTTAGCCACTGCAAGTGAACTCCAGATGCATGCACCATCTAATGCGTCGGGCTTTACATTGGTACCAGGGAAATGTACCTGGATCTTTTGGCTTTGCAGGCAGGTGCCTTAACCACTAAGCAATATCTCCAGCCTCCAAAAGGACTGTTTTCATGCAATCATACATCAATATATTTTGATATAATACTCTTATCACATAATTTTAAGGGCTATATGTATTCATTTACCTAGCAAAATTTTAAGAGAGTAGCTAATGATAGAATAATTACTTCTTATAAATAAATATGATACTTAAACTTAACCCAATATCATGTTCTTATGCCTCAGTACTTTTATATATGTGAAAAAATAGACTACAGAATTGATTCTCAGAAATCAAGGTGAAACATAACAGGTAATTTTCCTAATTAAAATACATTTGAAAACATTTGGGACATCAACAGCAGTATCTACTTTTTTCATGATTAGATTTGGATTGTTATAATATGTATGTTTCTGAGATACAATATGTTTCTACAAATTTGAAAAAAAAATGATATTGAAACAGACAATAAGAAATATAATCCCTCTTCAAAAATACCACTTTACAGAGGTATAGGATGTGTATGAAATTAGCAAAAGGACACAGTAGCAAACAGTAGCAGTAGCAGCAGAAAAGGAAGCAAGTCACGGTGTTAGGAAAAAAAGAACTCAAGAATATTTAGGAGATATAGTGATATCCTGAAAACATTCAAAATACATACTTATTTAATATCGGTATTCCTATAGTGTGTACATAGAACTCTATGTATGGAGCCACAAGAACAAAATAAGTTATAAGACATATTCTTACATAATTATTTTGTTAATGTAAGCTAAATACACTATATTATCTAGTTATCAATAGGAATTAAAATGGTATTATACCAATCATATGTTCTATATCTCTAAATGAAGGATCAATGAATTTAACTATTGCAAACAATTCACTAAGAAGCACAAAGAAGGGTGTCTAAGGTCTTTCAGGTTAGCATAGAACATGATAAAGTATCAAACTGGTTATGTATGTGGAATTGAACAAGGATAGGACTGCAATGCAATCTAAAAGCCTTCAAGAAGATAGAGCTTGAACTTTCAGTGCAGAGAAAGTCACATAATCTGGGCTGTTAAAATCCTCACATACCGTGAGCACAGCCTAATAATGTCCACATTAACACCCGGAAAAAGTGTCTTTTCACAGTTCACATACTGCTCCATATACAACACACAGCCTGCTACAGAGGCCATTGCACACAGAAAAAATCATCTGTCATTGTAATTTGCTTTGCAGATTTGAACATAGTACATATGACCAATAAAAGGTAATATCACATTTATCCTAAACTTACAATTTGGAGCAAAGGGGTTTCTAACACTGCCCAGCTGTGCCAGTCCTTTAGCTTATTCCCTTAATCCTGCTGCTTAAGAAACATCTAGAGAAAACATTTCAGAAATTAAGGAGTATTTGAGAAAATTTGTAAAGAAAATATAAAAGAAAATAAGGTTCATTTATGGATAGGTCCAGTCAGATGTAAAGGGAATTGAGGGTTGAGAGGAGACAGTTTTCCTAGGAAAGAAACATCTACTATCATTTAACTGGCATTGTGTTCCCTTGACTTTTGACTCTGAAATCATATGAATCCATCACATTTATTTGTACTGTGGGTATGTGTCTTAGCAGCATGTTTGTATAATTTTGAATAATAGCATTACCTGGAAGAACAATGGGTTGATGAACTTGGCCTCACAATGTCATGGATATAAATTTACACATGTCGAATCTCCTACTCATAGGAAGCACTCTAAAATTACCATCATAATTGAGAGTAGAGCTATCCTAACAAGTGTTGTTCTGGGACTTTGAAACTACAAGAATAGAGACATTTTAATACTGAAGTACAGGTTTGCTGCCTGCTTGCATAGTCTCTCGTGACACTACTACTTTGCACATATCGTTTTCCTCTAAATATCCTTCCTTTCTGCATTGGTTTTGGTAAATCATAAACAACATATCAAAGTGTCTACATAATTGTCTCAAAATATATCTGGCTTCTTTCTTCATGATTTCCTGCAGTTTTACTTTTATTCTTGTGGTAATACTGTGCTTTATCCAATCACCTCTACTGTTACTGCTCTTTGTTTTCATTTACTCCCTATATGCCAACAAGTTACACTATTTATATAACTGTAACAATTTTAAACTACCTAAAAAGTGTTGAATTTAGTGAGCTTCATTGAAATATGTGATTGATGAATAAATTGATGAGTTAGTGAAAAATATTTTCAAAGCTCCCTAATAAAAGATGATCTGCATAGAAATAATTTTAATTACACTCTTTTGTTTCTTATTGTAACACTATAGGCAAGAACCCTTTGAGGACAATGATATGGATTCTTTCTCTCTCTCTCCCTCTCTCTCTCTCTCTCTCTCTCTCTCTTTCTACAACTACTTTAGTTCCAGGCTATTGGTGAATGAAAGCACTGTGTCATGCCCTCATTTTCCAAGCTATGTGTATATGTGTGTGCATGCATATTTACACGTTCCTATGGAGGTACACATGTGTGCATGTGTGGTTATGCATGTGGATCCCAAGGATAACTCTAATCACCCTAGATGTTATCCTCAGAAATTCCATCTACTTCCTTTGAATCAGTGTGCTTCATTGGCCAGTAGCTCACCAACTAAGCTGTGTTTTCCAGCTAATGAGCTCCAAATCTTCATGTATCTACCGCCCCAAGACTAGTTATTACAAGCATGGGCCACCACACCAGCATTGTTATGTGGGTATTTGGGATTAAACTCTGGTCCTCATGCTTGTCAAGTAAGCATATCGTTAACTGAACTATGTCCTTTGCCCCATCCCACTGTCATAAAGGCACCCACCCTTGTTTTCTAGACTCATTGTCTGATGATTCCGACCCACAAGATTGTATACTCATCCTATAGATTTGTCATACTTCAGTGTAATTGGTAAAAATATTTCATGTTTTCTTTCCTCTGCCTTCCATGTTTCCCCATTCATTAATTGTCTAGTATGTAAATTTCTTCAATTAGTCTCTTAGGTGTATTCATTTTGAATGGGAACTCAGAAACAGCAGTTTCAGTGTTCTCCAGGTTAAAAGAATCAATAGAATTAATATATAGATATATAGCTGATATGTATATCCACAGCACTTAGGAAGATGACAGATTATGATATATAGACAATACATAGATATCTATCTATCTAGATAGATGATAGATAATTAATAGCAATTGATTAATACAAATTTTTAAATGACAGGCCTCATAATCTGCTGTCTACAAACTGGAAACCCAAGAAAAATGTTGGTACACGATGTATGTTGAACTTTTCATGATAAGTATGGTAGATTGAATGTAAATGTATATCATCCACAGTCTGAGGTACTTTTTTACTTTTTTTTTTTTAATAAGATTGAGCTTTCAGTATTTGCTTTGGCAGCACATAGACTAAAATTGGAAAGATGCAGAGATTAGCATGGCCCCTGTGCAAGGATTACACATAAATTTGTGAAGTGTTCCATATTTTTGAAAAAAGATTGTTAGAGACACATATTGGGACATTATGCACAGAGACATTGCCTCTTACCCATAACTGATGGCTAACCCCACAATGCATTACCCATATTCACCAACGAGTAGGATCCCTTCAGAGGGGAGAGGACACGGAGGAGGCTAACGATGGTTCCAACATGGCTGTATACACACTGTGTACATAACTAATAATAATCTTAAAAAAACTTGAGCTTTCAATTTGAGTTTCTAGCATGTAGAGGCTGCTGGAAATAGGAGTGTCACTGAGGATGGATCTGTCCAGCCCCTTAAGGTGTGTAGAGAATCAGTTTGAGCTCTGGCTGTCTGTGGTTTCTAGGTTTTTTGTTTGTTTGTTTGTTTGTTTTGTTTTGTTTTTTTTCCTGTCTCTTCCATGGATGTATGGATGGAAGTAAACCAGCTTATTGTGTAATGATGGAACTTCCACTGGATTCAGTAAGCCTTTCTTCTCATAAGCTGCTTCACTTGGATATTTGCCCCAGCAATGGGAATGTCACAGCAACAAGGTCACATTGTACTTTACATTGAAAGTACAGAAGCAGTTTCATATATTTAACATCTGGGATCAGGGATCACTTAATCATCATCCCAGAGATAATTCCTTTAATACCCAAGGAAAAGAGGCAGAGAGAGGCAAAATTTTGTAGAAATATCACTGGAAACAGTATTTGTCAACATTCATCCTAAGTTTAAAACAGTAAACTTACTAAGTATCTTCACAGTTTAAAGTATAAAATGATTTCAGTTGATGCTTGAAAAATGTTCAAGTATAAAACATGGGCACCCTTCCTCTTAAAGGAGAAATAGAACCAATTAGTTCTTTTTTTCTATTTTTTTTTCTAGACACTTAGAAACCAAGCATAAGGGGGACAAGATGCTTCCTTATATGCCCTGGAAGAACTAGAATTTGTATCTGATCCAGTCTCATCCAAGAGGGATACAAATAATTCCTCAGCTTCCTGGCAGAAACTTACCTCTTCAGCCTTAGCTCAGCACCTGGGCAGACTGACTCCTCTTGAGTCAGGCCCCAGAATCCACCAACCAATGAAGCCTCTCTCTTCCTTACACACCTAAGTATGATGGTAAGGCTCATCCCAAACAGATGCCTGTCATTCATAAAAGGATCCACCATGAGCATTGTGGGTCTCTTGGCTCTATTGGTTGCACTCTCCAAGTACCAGATTCTATTGATTCTCCTTTCTGTAAGCTCTCCCCTTCCCCCTTATCTTCCAACATGGCTGGGAAGGGGGAAGGAATTTTCTTCTCTGTTGGGACACTTTCCAGCTTTGGCTTAGGTGCCTTCTCAGTTCATTTTCCTCTAAGCTGTGTGACCTTTGCCAGTTAATCACTAAATATCTTCTATACAAAGATGAAGGTTTTGCCCACTTATGTCCTGTTTCCCATTTGCATGGGTGCACATGTGCTTCTTCCTCACCTTTTGCTTGGGCTTCCATTATCTGCCTTCCACACTTTCTGCATGGATACTCCACTGGAGACCTACCTATCTCTTTTACCTTACATCTCCCTTTCCAGCTTGGCAAGGAATTCTTTTCTGGCCTAAGTGTTTCTAGCCTTCTCCTGGATACCAGATCTCCCTAAATAAATCTCATAATTCATAACTTACCCTTTTCAGAGTCCATTTCCTTAATTCTTTGCTAAAATGGACAAGAACCTAGAAGTTGGGTTTACCTGCCTGGGGGACTCCTGTATCCTCAAGTTCTATAGCACTCTCGCTATTCACCCTGACACAAAAGATGCAAAAACATATAAACATGTAACCCTGTGGTTTCTGTTTTATTGCTTGTCCTTCTGTACTAAATACGATATGTGGAACTATGGGAGGGATTGCTATATATTTGATAATACAATGCTAATGAAAGTAAAAAATAAAACAATCCTCTATATTTTGAAAACTATTTGAAAAATAAGTATATATCAGATCCTAGAAGCCATTTTATTGCAAGCAACAGAAAATCCAACTTGTTCAGAATTTGAACAAGATTTATTTTTCACATTGGCACAGGTTTAATTGATGTGCTTATTGGTCTTTCACACCTTGGATTTTTTTGCTCTATTAATCACTAGAACAGATTTTTGAATGATAAATTTTAATTATATTACTTAGACTTCAAAGAAATGCCAATCACTTCACTATGCTATGTGAGTTGTTCTAGGTCCAAGACAGACTTGTTCCTGTTCAATAGCAATGTCAAAATCATACGATGAAACTCAACCCTAGTGTATGGACTTCACGTATATATCCTGATGGGCTCTCCTTTTATGTTACAAATGTGGCTCATAGCACATCTCATAGCACATCTAATTCCCATGCTTGAATTTGGCAAGAAAGAGAATATGGATCCCTAAACAAATAAAAGCCTTATGTTTAAAATCCTGACAGTGTTGTGTGTGGGGGTGGTATGCATGTATGTGCGCATGTCAGTTCCTATGTGTGTGTGTACACATATGTGTGTGTGTGTGCATGTGCATACAGAAGCCAGAAGTCAACATCATGTGACTTCTTCAACTGACAATTGCTATTCAGCTAGCCTAGCTGGTCAGTAAGTCTTTGGGTTTCTCCTATCTCTATCTCACCAGAGCTGTAATTAGAAGTTCCTATAATGATGCCAAGCTCTTATGTGGGTGCTGAGGATCCCAACTCAGGTCTTTGTATCTGTGAGGCAAGCAGTGTGGCAAGCCCTTTGACCACTGGACCATCTCCCACATTCAAGTACTTAACATAAGATGTATTTTAATGAAAAATAATTTTACTGCAAAATATATTACATTGATTATCTTCAGACAATCCTGATGTACTCCAAGAGACTGAGTTGGAATAAACCATCTGAGACAAATAGGATACTGGGGTAACTCAAGATACTAGGAAAATAGAGAGGAAATATAAATGATACAAAACCACTCACCTAATGTTTATTGTGTCAGTGTTACCAATGTATACATATTTAAGGAAAATCATTACATTAATAAAATATGAATGTGTTTGAGTTCTTAATTTTCTGTTTTATTATATTTTAATTTTAATTTTTTTCTTACAAAATTTTTAAAAAATTATTTATTTATTTGAGAGTGACAGACACAGAGAGAAAGACAGATAGAGGGAGAGAGAGAGAAAATGGGTGCACCAGGGCTTCCAGCCTCTGCAAATGAACTCCAGACGCATGTGCCCCCTTGTGCATCTGGCTAACATGGGACCTGTGGAATTGAGCCTCAAACCGGGGTCTTTAGGCTTCACAGGAAAGCGTTTAACCACTAAGCCATCTCTCCAGCCCTCAAATTTTTATTAACAACTTCCATGATTATAAAAAATACTCATGGTAATACCCTCCTTCTCCCCGCATTTACCATCATACCCTCTCTCCATCTCAATCAGTCTCTCTTTTATGTTGATGTCATGATATTTTCCTCCTCTTTTGATAGTCTTGTGCAGGTAGTGCCAGGCACTGTGAGGTCATTGGATATCCAGGCCATGTGTCTGGAGGGAGCATGTTGTATGGAGTCCTATCCTTCCTTTGGCTCTTGCATTCTTTCTGCCACCTCTTCCGCATTAGATCCTGAGCCTTGGAAGGTGTGATAGAGACATTGTAGTAATGAGCACTGCGGACATTCCTTTCCATCACCATGCCACCTTTTGAGTTGTCTCAAGGTCACTGCCATCTGAAAAGAGAAGATTCTCTACCCACAGTGAGAATAGCATTAATATAAGGGTATGAACATAAGCAGAAGTGATTACTGGGCAGTTTGATAAGCCTAGTATATACATTTAGCCAGACAACAGCAGACGTTACACCCCTAGAGCTCATGAATACTCCTGTTTCTTAATTTTATTTTTAAATGCTACTTAAATACATAAGAGCTGTATATGTTAATGCAGTC
Organism: Jaculus jaculus; assembly: GCF_020740685.1. NCBI lineage: Eukaryota > Metazoa > Chordata > Mammalia > Rodentia > Dipodidae > Jaculus > Jaculus jaculus. Next base: position 55,627,957 of record NC_059114.1, on the reverse strand, counting down.
CCAGATAATATTTGAGTAATGGATACATTACATAAGTTATGAGTCAGAGGAAGCATATTTATTTCCTTGTATAGCCTTCTATTATTATGAAGACTTTCAATACTGATGTTTTTCATTATGAAGAAAGTCCACACATTTTTCTCTCTCCAAAACTGTAGCTTGAAAGATTATCAATTAACTTCAGCGTTATCCCATGTTTAGGGACCAGGTGAGTAACACTGCTCCACCAAAAGTCATATCCAGGTCATATTTCATATAAACATATTAAACAATAACAACTATGGTTGCTTATTAAAAATACATTACTTATATATTTACTCATTCATTTATTTTCATATAACATTCAGTTTGAAGATGAATAGTTAAGGGCTTGGTCTATTTTCTATTTATCCTGGAATCAAAACTGGTGTATCTGTTGTTTCCTGGGTCTTCCCTGGTAGTCACTGATGGGGTAATCACTAGGGCTCTGTGCACTGCTAGCATTCAGAGCAAAGAAAGGAAGGGGGAGTGGGCTGTATCTTCAATTTATTACATACCAGTAGCCATCCCAGATCCAATGGAGCTGGAGAAATTGGGATATAGATTAGATTTATATTGTGTTAAATGGGACAAAAATTAGAAAGAAAGAATAGGGATGATTTCTTAGGTTGCCAAATGATAATATCTGCCGTAGGTAATATTTTCCATGTACTCATGCACATATCTTGCATGTAACAAAAATAGATCATTTCTTTATCTAAACACTCCAAAATTCAAGTATGTATTATGCTATTATAAATGTAAATGATTCCATGGTGTGGAAGAGTTTGATTATCTATCAGAACAAGACAGCTATTATGAAACCTTTCTCATTCTTTTGAAAAGTCTGAAATTTTTCTTTAAGATTCACTTCCCTGTGTAGAACAAAGCCTATTAAAAGGGTAATTTTTGGTGGATCATATTTTATGTACAGTTTTATAATTATACCTGAAGACCCATCCATTTATATTACTCAATAATTTTTATACAATGACAAAACTCAGAGTTCAAAGTTAAGAGAAAGAATTCCTTCTTAAATAATTGCTATGCTTTTTAGTTAGGTGAACAAATTGTAACCACTCCTATATACATTATTTTGTAGGTTTTTTAATATGCTTATTTCTTTGCAAGCAGAGAGAGAGAAGAGAGAGGGACATACAGAGAGAATGAGCCCCAGCCACTGCAAAGGAACTCCAGATGCATGCACTAATTTATTCATCTGGCTTTAGGTGGGTACTGGGGAATCAAACCCAGGATTTAGGGTTTGAAGCCAACCTCCTTAGCTACTAAACAATCCCTTTAGTCCCGATGTAATTTAGTAATTTTATGGTCAATGTGAATTTTCTCTGCAGGTGCTGTTGTGTGAGTACTGTTCTGAAGTTATACTTACCTTTCTATGCAACAGACACTGTAAACAAGACCTGGATCTATATGGTCACCTTCATATAATATAGGATAATACAGCATGTTTAAGGTGAATTCACACACTATCACAAAAGTGTCCAGTAATTTGCCATGCTAAAATATCAGAATAAAACAAGTCTGGTAACAGAAGCAAGCCTGAAATCCAGCTGCTCAAAAAGCTGAGTCAGGAGGATTACAAAGGCAAGGACTACCAGACCTACAGTGTGAATTCAAAGTTCAACTGGTATGAAGGCTAACCACACATTCAACCTAGAGGGCAGAATGGTACTGAGACAGCTGGCTTCATCTGCACCTTGATGTACATAGGCCAGTATATGCTCCTCTCCATCTTTTTTTTTTTTTAATTATTTATTTATTTATTTGAGAGTGTCAGTCACAGAGAGAAAGACAGATAGAGGGAGAGAGAGAGAATGGGCGCGCCAGGGCTTCCAGCCTCTGCAAACGAACTCCAGACGCGTGCGCCCCCTTGTGCATCTGGCTAACGTGGGACCTGGGGAACCGAGCCTCGAACCGGGGTCCTTAGGCTTCACAGGCAAGCACTTAACCACTAAGCCATCTCTCCAGCCCGCTCCTCTCCATCTTTGACATTGTATAAGCTCGACCCCCACTTCTATCATAGATTTACACCAGAGTTATCACTATTTCTTGTAGTTTAATTGAATGATAAAAAAGCAATAAAAACTCACTCAGTTTCCATAGCATATCCATCATAGCACAAAAAGGATATCTACTATATCAGAGAGAAGCAAAAACTAAGTAAAATATCAATAAATATGTGTAGACTTAGGCGTGTTCTAAAATCATTTTACTGTAGTAAGAATACACAGAACTTGGTGGCTAGGAGTTTACTTTAGAATTAACAGGCCCTCCTGGATTATTTATCAGCATTGAAACCTTCAACAGATTACTTAACCTCACTGAGGTCAATTTTCTCCTCTGTTAACTGAGAAAATTAATTTTTGATTATACCGTGATTGTCATGAATAAATGGGATCATATCTGTAAAGCATCAAGTTCAGTGACTGGTGCTTAATAAGAAGCAATGAGCATCTTATGTAGTTGTCATCATTTAATATTACACAGTCAAGGAAAAACAAAACGAATGTGCTATCCTGAATTAAGAATGAATATAAGCTTATACAAAGACAACATGTATTATTTTAGCAGACAAAATGTGAATGCATTGATATAAAACTCAGTCAGTTGCATAAACTATGAGATTGTGTCCATCATCATTAAGAGGCACACATGTAGACATTTTGGCACATGGCTCAAAACATAAAGCAGACTATGGGAAAAGTTGGGTGAGGGAATGTGCTGATGTAATAAACAAAAGGATGCCAAGAGAAATAGAGAGGTGGATGAAGATATGGCATGCCTGGTTTGGAATGCTCAGATCTGTCAAAAGAGCATCACAGTACTGCCTTGACATTGATAACATGGAACTTAGTATATCCAGGGTAAGTCCAAAGCAATACATATAGAATATATCATTTCAATTTCATTAGTTAGTGCTATTACACTTACATGGGTCTCATTAGGATATTTTCATCCATGTATATAATGTGGTTATTTAACCTATACCTTCATTACCCTTGCTTATACCCATCCCCCACATGCTTCTGGGTCCCCTCCCACTTTCTCATCTTATTCTTTGTGATAGTGACCCAGCGTGTTTCATTGAGATTATTTATAGAGCTGGGCAATGTGGTGCACACCTTTAATCCCAGCACTCAGGAGGCAGAGGTAGGAGGATTGCTATGAGTTAGAGGCCACCCTGAGAATGCAGAGTGAATATTCCAGGTCAGCCTGAGCTAGAGTGAGACCCTACCTTAACCCTCCCCCCCCCAAAAAAAATGATTACTTGTAGAACGCTAGCTAAGGTATTGATTAAAAAGCATGAACTCCTTACTGGTGGCTACAACACTGACAAAAATATTTCTCCCTTACACAGGGACAATTAACTACATATAGATATCCAGGGAGGGAACATCTCATGAGCTTCTATGACCTGATTATTATTATCTGCTTATAAGTGCTCAGAGAGTCACAAAGTCCCATGTCCTCCCTCACACATGTGGAAAATGTGATTTTAATGAAATGCCATTATCCGTTCTTTCACTTATCCTTAATAGGGCATGCATTTTTGTAATGAGGCAATAATAATGCAGGATTTTTGGGAAGAGGCAAAAAGTAAGGCATGCTTGAGAAACTGAAAGGACAATAAGACTAAAATTCAGAAAATGAGTGTAAACCATAATATAGACCCTTATTCCAAGTGTGTTAATTGACTTTGATACCTTTACCACAAAATGCTTCAACAGAAGGTGATAATTCAGTAGAGAGTAGTACTATTACCAATGGTTTCCCTTGTGATTAATATTGTTTTTCCACCTTAGATTTTTTTTTTTTGCAATTAGTTTCTGACTAATGTAATTTAATTTAGGAGCATGCAGCAATTTGTGAATTGGCCATTGAGTAGTACACTTCTTTCAGTACTGTTGCATAAATTATTCTCTCATTGCTGGAACAAAATGCCCAATGAGAAGCAACTTAAGAAAGGAAAGAGTTGACTTTCAGCCTACACTATCAAGAGGAATGTATTATTAAGAAAGCAGGGTCATATAATCACAACAGTGGGGAGGAAGTAGAGAGAGCAGTGAATGGTAGCAGGTCTGGGCTATAACACTTCCAGACTATACTCTAGTGACTCACTTCCCCCAGAAAGGCCCAGCCTCCTAAAGGTTTCATAATCTTTCCCTATAGCACCACCAACTGGGAATTAAGTATTCAAACACATGAGTGTATGGAGGTACTTTTTGAATTCAGAACAACACAACTTCTATCATGGAGTAAGTAATATGGAGATTTATGACAGGGTAAATCAGCAAAGGACACATTGAGCCCCATTGAAAAGAAAACATACCTCAATTTATAGTTTTGATTATTTCATTTTATGGACATATATTAAATTCCTCTTTATGGTGGTTGAATTCAGGCATTTTCCATCAACTTGTGTCCTGAATGCTAGGTACCCAGCTGATGGCAATTTGGTAATTGGAGCCTCCTGAAAATAGTGTATTGCTGGGAGCAGGCTTATGGGTGTTAGAGCTAGCTTCCTCTTACCAGTGTTTGACACACTCTCCTGCTGCTGTTGTCCACCTAATGTTGGCCAGGAGGTGATGTTCAGTATCTACTCATGCCATCATTTCCCCCTCCATCATGGAGATTCCCCTTGAGTCTGTAAGCCAAAATAAACCTCTTCCTCCCACAATCTGCTCTTGGTAAGGTATCTGCTGCCAGCAATGTGAAGCTAACTGCAACAGTAGAGTTGATACCCAGAAATGGGCTCATTGCTGCTAGAAACCTAACGGTGACTTTGGTGATTTGCAACTGATTTTTGAGAGTAATGTAGAAGTATTAAAAACCTTGTCCTAAGAGATGCCTTGCAGTCCTGTAAGTACAGCTTGATGGAATATTCTGACCTGAACACAGTCAGAACTAAGGACTGAAAGGTTTGACGTATAAGGAGAAGAAAGGCTTGCCTAGACAGGACTAGAAGCAGTTTGTGTGAGAGGCTTGTTGTGTTCTGCTTGCCTGTGCCCTTAGAACTTTTGTAGGGTTGCATTGCACAGAAATGAACTGATGCAAGCAGACCAATATGGCATAGAAAGAAATGAAATTCTTTGGCCCACATTGCTTCCACTTCGACTACAATTATTTGAGAGATTACCACCTTTGCGATCAGGCAAACTGATCTGCACTGGGACAACAGGAAGGATATTGACTCTTTTGAAAGGACCTGAATGCTGAAGAAGTGCCCAGCTCTTCAAAGTCTGTTTTATTTCCCCACCCCATCCCAGATTAACAAATCGGCAGTCCACCTGGTGCTATGGAGTATAACAAATACAGGAAAGAGAGGGCCATTGAATTATAAACATAGTTTTGTTTTCTTGGAAATGGCCATAGATGGTGTGAAGCAGGCTTGTTGGATTACCTGTGTGGAGGCTCAATGACGCCATGAGAATGAATCATGAGTTTCAGTGGAGACCAAATGGAGATGCCAGGACTCTGGAATGACTGCCAAGGAAAACTGCCAGCACTGGATGAAGTTTTCCAGGACTGTGAGTAGTCTAGCTGGAGGGGCGGAATTGGAAGTCCAGAGAGACTTGTCACTGTTTAAAATTATCAGAATTGGAGTTTTGTCACTGGTTAGATTTGTTAGACTTGAAGATACTGAGTTTGATGTTTTTCCTGTTTATTTTAAATCTTGTATTGGTTCAATGTTCCCTTGTTATGCCCAGTACCATCTTTTTTCTGTATGAATGCTTAGTCTATGACACTATGGGGTTTTTGTTGTTGTTGGGTTTGCTTTTTCTTTATTTTTTTTTATTTTTTTATTTTTTTATTTTTTGCTATTACAGCTCAAAGACCTTGGACTGTGGGGGTGTTGCTTGGGCATCATTGGAATTGATTAAAAATGATGGGGACATTTAAAGGTGGACTGAATGTGTTGTATTTTACAACATGGATGATTATCAGTTTAAGGGGCCAGGGCAAAATATGGTGGTTTGATTCAGATGTTCCCCATAAATCTGTGTGTTTTGAATGCTAGGTCTCCAGCTGATAGCAATTTGGGAAATGAAGCATCCTGGAGGCAGTATGTTGTTGGAGTGGGGTTATGGATGTTAAAGCCAGCTTTCACTTACCAGTGTTTGGCACACTCCCCTGTTGCTATTGTTCACCTGATGTGGCCAGAAGGTGATGTCCACCCTCTGCTCATGACATTGTTTTCCCTGACATCATGGAGTTTCCCATTGTATCTGTAATCCAAGATAAAACTTTTCCTGCCACAAGCTGGTATTTGTTGGTTGTTTTCTGCCAGCAATGTGAAGGTGACCACTACACACTTGTATATTACAATGCACAATTTAGGTAACTCTTTTAATGATTTACAGCTCCCACTACAATGATGAAGTCAGCTAACCTGTCAAGCAATTTGATAAGAGTACATGGCCATTGGGAGCATCTATCTAAACATCCAATTCGGAAAACAAGTTAGTACCCTATTAAAATAGCAAAGGGCTGATAGATGCAAAGTTCAGGTGGTTGCTTACCACCAAGGTGACTCATGGGACCACACACAAGACTGTTTAAAAGCAAAGTCCATTTTTCAAAATGATTAGCATCTGGGAGTTTGCTGTATTATTACCCAATATCCTATGTACATGAGGACATGTGTATATATTTTTTAATTTTTATTTATTTATTTATTTGACAGAGAAAGAGGGAGAGAGAGAGAGAGAGAAAGAAAGAAAAAGAAAGAGAGAGAGAGAGAAAGAAAGAGAAAGAGAGAGAGAGAGAGAATAGGTGCATTAGGGCTTCAACCACTGCAAACAAACTCCAGATGCATGCACCCTCTTGTGCATCTGGCTAACGTGGGTCCTGGGGAATTGAAACTGAATCCTTTGGTTTTGCAGGCAAACACCTTAACAGCTAAGCCATCCCTCTAGCCCACCATGTGTATATTTTATAAAAAAGAAGAAAAAATCTTTACCAAGATAAGAATAATTATCAAAGGCTAAAACTGTTTAAATGCATTTTATGTAACTTAACAAGCAAGATTTTAGGTCGTGTAATCATATTTTAATTTAAAGGAAAAAGAACACATTTATATAAAGGTATATATATAGTTTATATTAAGGTGAGAATATTCTTATTTAAATAAGAGAAAATATTATTAGCTTATAGCATTACCTTATATGTATATGTACAATTGTATGTATGTGAAGATAAAGGGATTCCAATTTGTGTTGTGATTCTTGAATCTTCAGATGCATTAATCTCCAGTGGTTCAATTATGATTTTAAAACTCAAAAGAAAGTTAAGGCAAATAAAGTGTTTTCTGGTTTCTGGAAACTATAGGATACTCATATTATTAGAAACAATGATAACTGGATATTAGAATCACCAGAAGTGTTTGTTTATCAGCTCACAGATGTCAGAGACCCACCATCAGAGACAGGCACATAACAGGCTCCAATGCAGTGGCAGCATCAAAATTCTCCAAAAGATCTCCCAGATGACTGCAATGCACCATCAGAATCTGTGTTTCTTCCCTTTGAACATCAGAACAACAGCAGTAGCATCACTGTGAAGTTTTCAGCACTTCTTCAGCTTCACTGTGACCTGCTGAATAAGAAACTCTTGTCTTGCGGCTGAGCAATCAGAGTTTAACAAGCTCTCGAGGCAATTTTGGTGCCTGCTAAAGTTTGAAAACCATGACACTGTCTTATAAGACATCTCTTTTACCTTCTCGTTCCCATTTCACTCTGTAATAGAGGAGCGATGTCTTATCTGATTGGAAACTTGAGAGAGAACGAACTGAGGCTGATGAACTAATTGGGCTTTATCTTTCTGGTGGCCAACTTGTTCACAGAGCCATGCATTAGGTGCTTGTCTCCTGCCACATAATAAACTCAGTGTAGTGAGTTCTCCTGATGAGAGTGCAATTATCTAGTGGTCACTATAGCTGAAAAGGAAAGAAACAAAAATCTAATTTGGTGGTGGAAGATCATCAAACAGGCTTAGCTCCAGATCCCAAATTGGCTAGTTTTTCCCAGTTTCATCCTTATTTTTATCCATGTATGTTCAGCTCGTGTTTTAATTGCAAGTGGTTGCATTAAAGATGGCATGAAATGAAAGGTGTTACATTACATTTATTTGCTCTTTACACACAGGATTCCAGATTGGGCATTGTACTGGTTCATGGGGCTTTAGGGTCATGGCAGTTAGTGAGTGAGACACCAAGTGACAAGAAATGGCACTGCTGAAGAAAGAACCATTAGTGAAAGCCTTAGTTGTTCCAGATTAGGAAATGCAAATGTTCTTCCTTCTAACTGATGTTGTAACAGAGTTAGATGGAGAGAATCCATGGTCTTGGTAGCAAGCTGTGGTGCTTTGACTCAGGTGTCCACCTATACTTAGGTGTTCTGAATGCTATATTTCCAACGGATGGAGATTTGGGAACTAACGCCTCCTGGAGGCAGTATAATGTTGGGAGCAGGTTTATGGCTATCATAGCCAGTTTCCTCTTGCCAATGTTTGGCATGATACTCCTGTTGCTATTGTCCACTGTATGTTGGTCAGTGGTTGATGTCCACCCTCTGTTCATGCCATCATTTTTCCCTGCCATCGTGGAGCTACTCCTCCAATCTGTAAGCCAAAAGAAAGATTTTTTATTTATTTTTTTTATTTTTTTCCCACAAGCTGCTCTTGGTCAGGTGATTTCTGCCAGCAATGTGAACCTAACTGCAACACAAGCCAAGGACAAAGGTACTTGAAATGTAAAGGGTTGGTTTTGAAGCTCACTCCATGCAAGGACATTCCTTAGAACATGCTTTTGAAGGTGAGATGCATGATCTGAAGGGGTAGTGTTGTTTAAACTCCTTTTTATTGTGTAGCAGACTGAGAAAGATCTGTATATAGCCATATATCCTGGTTATACTTCCTTTACGATCATTTTCTCAAACTGGCAGATATGCCTTTATATCTGTATTAGCAAGAAGTATCAAGCTTTGAAAATTATTTATTTGTTTGAAAATACAAAGTGAGAGAGAGAGAAAATATAGGTACACCAAGGCCTTCAGCCACTGCAAACAAACTCCAGATGCATGTACCATCTAGCTAGATCAGCATTCCAGTTCTCACACTTGCACAGCATCCACTTTAACCCCTGAGCAATCTCCTCATCCCTTGTTCCAATATTCTATCACCTTACCCACTCTTTTTCAAAATTAATGTACTTAAATTTCACTGGACCACATGAATACTTTAATAACAAAAAATAAATATTAATATCCTTAATACCATATTTCAGTGTTATCATTTTTACTAAATGTTTATTTTCAGGTTTCTTCTATGTAGATGATCACATATTCCTAGAAATGCACAGTTGTATTTAAACTCTATAATTTGTGTACATATCATATTTTTTCTTTGTGTTGATCAGTAGATGATTTTATTTTCCACTCAGCAGTATGCCTTAACCTTTCTACATCAGCACATGAAGAAACATAATGGTGTACTGAAGTACATTTTACAGACATCTAGGGCTTGTAACATTTTCTATAGAAAAAAATGCTTAGAAGCATATTGCTCTGCATGCACCCTTGAGCATATTTATAAGTATTTCTCTTGGAGAAAGACCGATAACTATTGTATCATTGCTGGGCCATATAGAGCTGGAAACTTAATTTTCTATGGCATGCCCAATAGTCCTCCAAGGATACTCATGCAATTTCACATTTGCACCATGGGTAGAATATTCTTTTATACATATTTTCCCATACACTCAACAGAGTTGATTTGTCAGATATTTACTTTTAAAACTGAGTGGGAAGTGGTGTCATATTGTTTCTAAGATTAATTTTTGTCACATTATTATTAGCTTGTGTTTGCCTTATACAAATTAACTATTTCAATCAAATGTGTGGTGGTGATGGCCACAACTAAAACAGGCTGTTTGATGACAAAGGCACATATTTTCAAATATATGTTAGTATTATAAATACCCAATATCCTAGAAGGAGGAAAGGGAACATTAGAAGTGAAGAAAGGCTTTAGACTTACTTTAAAATGCATGTGTAAATAGGCTTGCATTAAAAACAGGTATGTTCTGAAGGGATTTCTTTCTCTCTCTTCCTTTCTTTCTTTCTTTTTTTTTTTTTTTTTTCAGTGTAGGGTCTCACTGTAGCCCAGGCTGACCTGAGTAGTGTCAGGGTAACTTCAAACTCACATAGATCCTCCAACCCCTGCCTCCTGAGTGCTGGGACTAGAGGCTTCAGCCACCATGCCGTGATCTACTGAAGGGACTTATTTGCTGATTTATACCCACTACTTGAAATGTAAACTAATCAAAACTTTAATTATTAAAAAAAAGCTACATAACAGTTCATAAAACTAGCAGAACTAAACCTGGTCTAACATAGATGGTCTAACTGTGACCATCTGTGATCATACAGTTGGTTTGCTGCTGCACATAAATAGTTGACTTCTCAAGAGAAAGCAGGATAAGGAGAGAGTATGAAAGAAACACTGGAATTGTCCATTTAATTAGAATAGTTCCTTAATGTTTTACTTGTTTTGTTTTGTTTTGTTTTGTGACTTTTGAGAGAGAGTTTTACCGTATAGCTCAAGCTGACCTCGGTTTCTTAATCCTCCTGCCTCAGCTTCCTGATTGCTGTGATTACAGGAGTGTGCACCGACTCAATATTTTGTAGTTTTTAAAATTAACTGGAAGCATTATTTTTATTCTCACACATCCTGTAATACAATAATTTTCTTACTCTTGTCCTGCTGTCTGTGCTTCTGAACACATTTATCGTCCAAGCCAAATACTGATCGACTCATGTCTTGAATAATAACTGCTGTGCTACTTGATGGTGTTTTATTTTAACATGTGTGCCTTGTAAACTTTCATTTTCTCCATTTTTCTCTATCTGATGAGCTACTTATTTGGGCTATTAAAGCATTGATAAAAATCATTCACAATTACAAATACTGTCAGTACAATTTGTAACTGTCCACAAGACAGGAAAAGTCTTATTAGACATTGTCTTCTCTGTTTGAAAGATATATATATATATATATATATATATATATATATATACACACACACATATATATGGTGATAAAAAATGAATCAGAGTATTTCTTTCTGTTGCTATAAGGAACAATTATAACCATTCACACACTTGTTTTGATTCTGTATTCATCACTGATTCTTATGAATACTGAATTCCTTATAGTGATGTTGTTCTAGTTAGTCTAGTATTACTATGTGCCTGCTTAGTACATATTTCTTTTTTAACCTTAGATTCTTTTGAGCTTGATATGCACAATTCAGCATGTGAGAGTTTAATCCCATCTGCTGAGCTGATGGCATTGAGTTTCTGTCCAACGATAAATTATCAGATAAGAAGACAGAAAGAAAATAATTGTGGAGCTCTTTGCAGATTTACTGGTAAAGATATCAAAACATGTTGATTTCAAAATGTCTTTATGTTTGTTCATTTTTTATTTCTTTGTTTTCTTTTTGAGAAAAAGTCTCTCCCATTGTTCCCTTGTTTGGACTGGAACTCATGATGCATTCTAGGTGAGATTTGAATTTGTAACTATCTGTGCTGACTCTCTCTGACAAATGCTGGGATTCTAGGCATGTGCTACCAAGTCCATACTTATTTTTGACCATCTTGGATTTTCATTCTGCAGCATTACCGTAATTTCAGTTATTCATATATATATATATATATATATATATATATATATATATATATATATATATATATATATACAGTTGTTACAATGTTACAATATGGTAGGAACCTAAAAAATTATTTCTGACATTAATTAAGATAAAATTTAATTTATACAAAGGGAAAGAAATTTTTTTTTAATTTTTTTTTTAATTTATTTGAGAGTGACAGACACAGAGAGAAAGACAGATAGAGGGAGAGAGAGAGAATGGGCGCGCCAGGGCTTCCAGCCTCTGCAAACGAACTCCAGACACGTGCGCCCCCTTGTGCATCTGGCTAACGTGGGACCTGGGGAACCGAGCCTCGAACCGGGGTCCTTAGGCTTCACAGGCAAGCGCTTAACCGCTAAGCCATCTCTCCAGCCCGGGAAAGAAATTTTTATGTAGCATCTAATAACATAAAAACTCAATGGGGGCTGGTGAGATGGCTTAGCAGTTAAGGCGTTTGCCTGCAAAGCCAAAGGATCCTGGTTTGACTCTCTAGGATCAACATAAGCCAGATGCATAAGGGTGCACATGCTTCTGGAGTTCATTTGCAGCGGCAGAAGGCCATAGCTCGCCCATTCTCTTTTTCCCTTTCTCTGCCTCTTTGTCTCTCTCTCTCTGAAATAAGTAAAGTAAAAACAAAAACACTAAATGTCTTTTCTCAGTAGAACAAATCATGTATCCCTCTGACCTTATTTCACAAGCAAACTTTCATATACACTTCCCTGACAATGTTAGCCTTTATGTGCTTCAATCTTTTTTTGTCTATTAAGCCTAGAGTAGTTCCCTTGAAGCGTTAACAAATGTGGTTTTCCAGCTCAAATTTTAAGCCTATATCAGACATCAGTTCTTTAAAATGGCCAGCATATTTAGTCTTTACCTAAACCCTGTACTCTAGCTGACAGACCATCATTATATTACTAAAGAGAAATTTGATTTAACAACTTATTTTCCCAAATTATATTTACCCTTCATTTTTCAAAAACTTCTTACTTATACTTCCCCATATGCCAATATATAAAGGGCCATATATTCCTACCTCACCATGACATTCCTAGGGCTGGAAGGACCCTTTGGAGCAAATGTAACAGATTAGTGACAGTGTATATATGAGCACTAGCTGTTCCCTCTATGCTGGGAGGAACGTAGCCAGGATTCAAACTGTTCTTCGTCCTGTAGAATTTGATTGTCTAAGCAATTGACCTAAGAACATACACATTTCATAGTCTCTCAAAGTGACTCTTAAAAATGAGAACACTTGGGCTGGAGAGATGGTTTAGCGGTTAAGTGCTTGCCTGTGAAGCCTAAGGACCCCGGTTCGAGGCTCAGTTCCCCAGGACCCATGTTAGCCAGATGCACAAGGGGGCGCACGCGTCTGGAGTTCGTTTGCAGAGGCTGGAAGCCCTGGCGCGCCCATTCTCTCTCTCTCCCTCTATCTGTCTTTCTCTCTGTGTCTGTCGCTCTCAAATAAATAAATTTTTTAAAAATAATTTTTTTTAAAAAATGAGAACACTTATTATTTACAGCAATGCTCCTAAAATGTCACAGACTAAACGGGCAGGTATAAGCCTCATTCAAAATCTCTCGGAGCTGGACATGGTAGTTCATCCCTTTAAGCTGGGCACTCGGGAAGCAGAGATAGGAGAATGTCTATGAGTTCTAGGTCAGCCTGTGTCCTCACAGTGAGTACCAGATCATCATGGGCTAGAATGAGCCCCTACCTTAAGAAAAAACAAAAAAAGTTCTCAGTTTGATGCAAGTCTGAGAACCAGTGCTTTAATAGAGAATAAAGGTGGCTGTTTCTGATGCACTACAGTGTAATAAAAATTAGCAATATTATTTTCACACTACATTAAATCTTAAAATATGAAATAAATCATTGGCCATGATCTTCTACAATACGTCACTGAAGAAGGATAAAAATATTAGGCTGAATTTCATGAGAAGCTTAATCAGTGACAAAACTTAATACTTCTCATTTGAATATATAAATACAGCTTCTTTTTCATATTTTTGTAGTACGTATTATAGCAAGGTTGGATATTTGGTGTAAATTGTGTAAACTATACGACAGTAATATTTTATTTAAAATATTGGCTTAAGCACATATAATGAAGATATATTTGTAGTATGAACATTATCTCTGCACTAAATATAAGTGCATTAAGAAGATGGTAGAAGACATGAGGTGTCAGGCCCCTTTCCCATTCGCCTTCCATTTAGTTTTGCTTGTTATAATGCAATGATATGTTCTAGTAGGAGAAGGTGACATTTCCTTTCTTTCTATAAACTGAAAGAAAAGTGGAGATAATTGGTGCCTGAACATAGGGCCACACATAGTAAGGGTTGCTGAAGACATTGCAGCCAGTGGAAGGCTGGGTGACACAGTCATTCTGCCATGAGAGTAACAGGTCTTTCTTAAGTGGAGGGCTGTGAGTTTTGCCAGAGAGTCTTTAACTCCACTCTCCTTTTTTTTTTAACCAACTCCCATAATTGTAAACAATATCCCATGGTAATTCCCTCACTCCCCTCACTTTCCCCTTTAAAAAACTCCACTCTCCATCATATCAGCTCCCCCTCTCAATCAGCCTCTCTTTCATTTTGATGTCATGATCTCTTCTTTCTATTATGATGGTCTTGTGTAGGTAGTGTCAGGCACTGTGAGGTCATGGATATCCAGGCCATTTTGTGTCTGGAGAAGCATGTTGTAAGAAGTCCTACCCTTCCTTTGGCTTTACATTCTTTTCAGCACCTCTTCTGCAATTGACTCTGGGCCTTGGAAGGTGTGATAGAGATTACAAAAAATGCAATTTAAGCTCACAATCCAAGATGGAGACTAAATGTCTTTAAAACACTTTGGCTTTACATTCTCTCTTCCACCTCTTCTGCAATGGACCCTGAGCCTTGGAAGGTATGATTGAGATACTTCAGAGCTGAGCACTCCTCTGTCACTTCTTCTTAGCACCATGGTGCCTTCTGAGTCATCTCAAGGTCACTGCCATCTGAAAAGAGAAGGTTCCTTTTACAGACTTACTATAATGTCAAACTCTTTCTAAATGTGAACTTATTCCCCTTTTGTATCACTGCATGCCCTAAGGAAACCTACTGGAATCCTCTGAGCTATTGTTTGATGACAATTCATTTGTGGGAATTCTACTTCATAGGGTATGTAAGAAATAGAATGAAAATATTTCAATTATCAAAATTTACTTTAAGCTCTTCAGAAAATACATACTCCACAATTTCTATCTTCTTGAAATAGTGAAATATTTTCTTGAAAAGAAAAAAGATATTACCTTTGTCTTCATAATAATTGGAAATATGCATTTCTAGCAGCCGGAACAATTTAGCAGGTTTACTGAAAATCATTGATTATGTTCCCCACATTTTATTTGAGGCCTTGCCAGCTTAAATATTTAACTCAATTACCTAGAGTACAGAAAAGAACATTTAGCTTTTGTAAATAATCACTTACATTATACTTTTATTTCAAACTCTCACAGATCTTTGAATTAATGGGGAGTTAGTTAGGCATAGATGTTTTTTTTAAAAAGAAAAATTCCCCATCTCTTATAAGATATTATATTTCATATTATAATGCTAGTGTTCTCTTAAGTTAATACAATAAGTTTTATATTAGACATACTATCTATCATTTAATTAAGGTGACAGTTTAAATGAACTTTGGTTTCTGTATGTAAAGATTTTCACTCTGATATATCATTATTTATGGCAATGAAAGTTGAGCCATTAATTTCCAGGAGCTTAGTTCAAATATATGATATGTAATATATTTAGGTACTAATATAATGTTGACAGGAATCTAACAATGTGAACAAAAACGTCTAAGCTCACATGAACTGCCTCCTACCTCCACTTTATATCAACATGGACAATACTGTAAATATGTATATGTTTAGTTCGACTTAACAATGGACACATACATGCTAGGAAATTAAAAGCATAAAATTGGGAAAAAAAAAAAAAACATATGTGGACAATCTATGGGTAGTCTAGCCTCAGATATTTGTCCTAAATGCAGGAGCTAGGATTCTGAATCTTGTGGGGAAAATGAGATTAGAATTGTTATCCTTACAGAAAATTTACACAATCTATATGTGTAAAAATCCTGTAGAATAGAAGAAAATAAATGAACCTTTGAGAATATTTTAAATTTCATTCAATGTTCATCGTGGATGACTTGTCCAGTGCTGTACCCATGAGAGTGATCTTAATGCTAAGGGGATGTTGCCTGAGTCGTTTGGAAACCTAAGTGTGTTTACAAACTATACATTCTTTTCTGCTCATTTCTTGATTATGTTTCCCCACATTTCAGAAAATTATAACTCATAACTACCAGCTAAGAATCTCCATTTAATGATTAAAATTAATTTAATTTTTTGTTTATTTTTATTTATTTATTTGAGAGCAACAGACAGAGAAAAGAGGCAGATAGAGAGAGAGAAAAAAAAATGGGCACACCAGGGCTTCCAGCCACTGCAAATAAACTCCAGATGCATGTGCCCCTTTGTACATTTGGCTAATGTGGGTCCCGGAGAATTGAGCCTTGAACTGAAGTCCTTAGGCTTCACAGGCAAGTGCTTAACCATTAAGCTCTCATGATTAAACTTTAAGTAATATGGTATGAGAATCACAAAAGTCCTACATAAGTAAGAGCCCATGCATCACCTAAATTGCAAGATTTGGAGGTATGAGAACAGTGATATGAACAGTAATACAAATATGTTTATAACATACTTGTGGTGTACACCTTTAATCCCAGCACTTCAGAGGCAGAGATAGGAGGCTGACTATGAGTTTGAGGCCAGCCTGATACTGAATAGTGAATTACAGGTCAGCCTGGGTTAGAGTAAGACCCTACCTCAAAAAATTTAATATGGAGGGGAGGGCAATGGAGGGGGTGGGAAACACATATTTAGACCCAATAGGCAAAGGTACGATAACATTCTACATCCTAAAAGGCAGAACAAATGGCTGAACCTTCACCAGGCCCTTAGAGGGAACACCTGAGCCACACAGGACACTAGAGAGGGTATGATGAAGACTGACCTTAATCTTCTACAGCTTCTCTCTCTCTCTCTCCCTCTATATCTCTTCTTTCTAACTCTTTTATATTAGTTATCTTTTTCTTCCTTTTCATAGTGGGCACTGACCTGTAACTCCCAGTACCAGCATGTGGCTATCATCCCTAATGAGCTTTTGATCAGAGAGACCTACAGGGCTTCCTAAAAGAAAGACAGAATTCTGTCAGAGTAGTTGATGACCCACCAAAGGTTAGTGGTAAGACCCTACTGCTGAAGACACCTTATGCAACTGACATATACAATGGAACGGCATGGCTGGAAGCTGGAAGTGAGTCAGTCCCCAGGCAGTTAGCGCGTCTAGTGCCAGAAGGTGCTACATGAGTGAGTGGGGGAAAATGACCAACATCTGTCCAAGTAACTCATGGTCTAACCTACTTAGCAGCAAATAACCTGTCATGATGCTCACACAAGTGCAATAGTGGCACACAGTCATGGTGGGAAACCAACTGCTCTTGATTTGGCTAACTGATCCCCTCAGTGGTACAGGATCTATAGCTGGAGCTCAGAAACAAGTCAGAACCATATCCAAACATAAGTCCACTCTTCATAAAGGAACAACAAAGAACTTTATGAAGAATAGAGACTTTTTTTGTGGTATTTTGGCAAGTAACTTGGCTATACTTTGTCCATTTCCTGTGAATTTGAGAAACGATAAATTTAAAATTAATGAGCAGAAGAAATGCCATCGTCAAAGCAGAATAGCAGTGAGTCTATGAGGTGGCTTCTGTTCACCACTCTTATTCAGAAGTACAATGAGACAACAAGCAGAAAGATATGAAAAATGTCAAAGAAAGATATGTAAGCCAGTTTCCCATGATGAGCACTCTAGTACTGAAAGACTTGTAAGGCATAAAAAGATTAGCACTATTTAAGAAAACCATTCTGCTCTGTACTCCAAAAACAGGAAAGATGTCCACAGGGCAAGAACCAATCTGAAAGCTCTAGTTTTAAAGGCTATGATTTCTTTTGCAAAGAGAAGACTTGAAAAGAAAATGCCTCAGATAAATTTATTTGCTCAAGAATAGCTGCCTGGGAAATTTTCTTTTAAGGGTCAACCGGGTGAAAGAGAAGGCATACAGAGAATACTGTAACTGATCCATGGAGCTCACAGCTGCACTTGGAAGCTTTGTTCACGTAGTACTGGTTTTACAGCTATGTAAAATTAAGAATGAAAGAGCTATGAGGTATTGCATCATGATTCAAGTGAGCCACTGAGGTCAGGCAATATAATGCAAGGGTCAGATCCTTGTAAGCAGGCTCTGTGAAGTCAGTATGCGACACTATGAGGGTACAGATTGAGTAACAATAGAGACTCCAGGATGTTGCAGGTGCAAGTGTCATGGGACACCCACACAGGAAAGCTGTTGGCTCAAACTGGAACTAGCCCATGAGAGAGGCTTTCTATATTATAGGTAGCAGAAGTGTAGAGTCAGGGATACTCAAGCATTTTTGAGCCCAGGCTACTTTAATGATGTCCCAGACACCAGACATGAATATGCAGGATCTGGTGCTTACACTGCTGAGTTTTGATTATTCCTTATTCCAGAGCTTACCAATAAATTGTATGCTATATATGTTGAAAATATGCAATTTGTTAGGCAATTTTACAGGGTTCCCAATTAAGGGACTTCCTTTGATACGGGAATGTGGTGTGTTTTTCAAAGCAACAGAATTTTTATCAGCTCTTATGTGGGCCTTAACTCATGAGTTGCGGTTCTGGGTAGTCACAGCCACATAAAATTAACAGTGTGAGTAGTCTTCATGTTCTTATCATAGGAATTTTGACAAATGAAGTCCAGAGACCATAGAAGGGGAAGTCTACAAAGACTTACAAAGATATAACTGAAGAGAAGGAAGGAAGATAGGTTTCCTTTTCTAGGGTAGACCTGGAAAATGGGAAAGCTCACTTGATATCTTGGGCTGAATCTTTTTCTTTTTTTTAAATTTTATTTATTTATTTATTTATTTATTTGAGAGCGACAGACACAAGAGAAAGACAGATAGAGGGAGAGAGATGGAATGGGTGCGCCAGGGCTTCCAGCCTCTGCTAACGAACTCCAGATGCATGTGTTTGGCTGAATCTTTTATGAAAGTTTACTGGATGAGACTGAGCTGGTTATTCAGGTGTCCAGACACTGTGCCAGTTTTCTTAGGAAGAGAGTACTTCTTTAAGAAAAAAAGATAAGGAGGAACCATATTCTATCTTACAGACTCAAGGACCTTTCTCTCCTTATAGGCACTTTTATTTTTGGAGGCCCCGCTGATCCTAAACTGCCTTCTAGAGGTCAGACTCATTTTTTCATACAAATTAAAGATTTTAAAGGCAGGAACTTTAAAATGTTTATGCAAATCAAAATAAAGGAGGGAGTTTTGCACCTGGAAATCCACTACCTTTGTCAAAGCTGGGCTTTTTATTGAATGAGGAAGCCCTCCAGCCTGTAGTCATAGATTGATAAACTAGTACATGGACAAAAGCACTGATTGGTCCATGATGCCTTCAGCATACTCCAGGCAAGCCTTCCAAGAGACTGGTATAAAACTGTGTCCATGTGTCCTTTTTTTCTGAGCAGAGAAGAACCAGGAAATTAGAGGTCCTCCCCACCATCTTTGGTCACCATTTTTGAACACTTCAGAAAGAAAACATATCTGCTTACAAATGGCCATTTTCCCAGTGTATCTACCTGTCAAGGAAACTAGCCCTGATTTTCTTTCACCTGGAGTGTCAGAAGAGACTTTGAACTGAGGAATTTTAAACAATGTTGGGACTGTCAAACACTGTGAACTTTTGAAGTTGGACTACAGGTATTTTGTCTCATGTGGTAGCCATGATATTATGCAGGTATGAGGCAGAATGTGACAGTTTATAGGAAGAATGAGTGTCACAAATTGAACACTTAGTCTGCAACTGGTGGCATTATTGGGAAGAGTTGTTGAAAGTTTAGAAAGTGCTGGCTTACTGTTGGAAGTGGGGATGGACCATGAAATGTGTGTCAATTTTTTTTGTTCTGCAGAAAATCCTGACCAGAATCAGCCTTAAAAAGGGGCATATTGTATTTCAATGGGAAGTCCAGCATGGTAGCTAACATATGACAAGATTATGAAGAGTGTGTTCGATTTTCACAGTGAGGAAGTAGAGAGAGAAAGAAAAGCAAGTGGGGATGAACCATAAAACCTTAAGGTCTATCCCTAATGATGTACTTCCTCCAACAAAGCTTGACTTCCTAAAGGTGCCAAAACATCCATTGCCACGACTGGGAATTAAGTATTTAAATATGTGGGTCTATGGGGAATGTTTACATTCAAACTGCCAGAAATGGTGCTTTAGACCATCCTTACTTCCTGTCCATCCTCTTCAGCCCCTGTCTCCTAGCTATGAATGAAGCGTGATCAGCTTGGATCCCAGTCCTATTGCTAGGTCTTGAGTACCAAGAAACATCCTATCAAAATCTTATGCTAAACTAAAACTTTTTCTTTCTTAAAGTCTTGAAATAGCTTCTGGTTAGTCTATTTTATCCCAGCAATAAGAAGGTAACCTTTGGAGAACTTTAAAAGAATAAGAAATATAGCTATTTTAGAAACAAGAAATAATAAAGGACAAAAAGAAAAAAACAAGTAAAGGAAAAAGTATTGAAACATATACTGTATTCTTTATCAGTGTTTTTATTTCTAGAAAATAAAGGATAATACTTTATACTGCTAAGAGAATCAGGGGACCAGAAAATCTCCATTTCTTTTATAGATAAATCCAAAATACAATATGTCAAAACATTCCCTAAATCTTCCATTATGGGAATAAAAACTATTTAGAAAACTAGGTTTATAGAAAATGTTATATTTTTCTAAAAGAGTTATTAATTACATTTCATTCCATACTGAGAAAAGCACTATGCTGCAGCTCACTATTCTACAATATACACTGCATCTGACTCCTGGTTAGTGATGAATACCATAGAAGTAAGCTGGACAATGGAGAGAATAAAATGCATTGTTTTCAGGGCTCTGTTTGACAAGAGCTTTTGTAATGCTCTGTTTACACTAGTTTCTAGATGTACAACAACACACAGAGAGTGATCTCTGAACACTAGCAGTAATTAAAAATTGATTTGAGCTGGGTATGGTGGATCATGCCTTTAATCTCCATACTCAGGAGGCAGAGGTTGTGCGTTTGAGGTCAACCTGAAACTATATAGTGAATCCCAGGCCAACTTGGGTTAGAATGAGACTCAACCTCAAAAAAAAGTAATAATATATAATAATAATATAAAGTTTTGCTAAGAATATTATGGAAAAATTTAAAACACTGGCAGAATGATTGTTTCTATGTTTTCTCTATTACATCTCCAAATATTAATGTACCATTTGTCTGCTAGAAAACATTAATGATTCTAAGGGAGTAGGGAAGCAGCTTAGGTGTTAGAGTGCTTGCCTAGCATTCACTAAGCCTGGGATTTGACAAATGGGCATCACATAAAGCAGACATTGTGGCAGGCTCCTGTACTCCCAGTATATGGTAAATGAAAGGATAGGGATTGTGGTGGTTTGATTCAGGTGTCCCCCATAAATTTAGGTGTTCTAAATGCTGGGTTCTTATCTGATGGAGATTTAGGAATTAATACCTCCTGGAGGGAGTGTTTTGTTGGGGGCAAGCTTATGGGTGTTATAGCCAGTTTCCCCATGTCAGTGTTCGGCACACTCTCCTGCTCCTGTTGTCTACCTTAGGTGAGCCAGGGGATGATGTCCACCCTCTGCTCATGCCATTGTTTTCCCCTGCCATCATGAAGCTTCCCCTCAAGCCTGTAAATCAAAACAAACCTCTTTTTCCCATAACCTGCTTAGGTGATTTCTGCCAGCAATGTGAACCTGACTCCAACAGGGATCGAAATTTCAAAGACATGCTCATCTATATAGTAAGTTTGATGACATTTTGGAATCCACGAGACTCTATCTTAAATAAATACAGACTGAGGAGGGGTCCAGTGTGTCTGGAGCCTGAGTGGCCTTGGCTAGTGAGAGCCTTAGTGTGTGTGGACTGTGAGCTACAGGCTGGTGAGGGGCTTCATGTGTATGGGGCCTATGTGGTCCAGGCTAGTAAGGGAAACAGTATGTCTAGGTACTGCAGGTGTTGTAGCTGTGAACTCCAGGATGGCAAGGGGCACTGTGTGTCTGGGACCTGTACATTATGGGTGTGTGAGTGTGTGGGGTGTCTAGTCCCTACATACACTGGGGTAGTGAGTAGCTGTGTGTGTCTGGGGCATGTGTACCCAATGGGTGCCAACTCTGCAGACACAAGCTGTAGCCTGGCGCCTGGATCCTAGTGTCCCTCATGCCTCCCTAGCCCTATTCCCTCTCACACAACTGTCATCTGCCTATCCATGCTTCACCTGATATACCTATCCTGTATGAGACTGGGAGCACAGGAAGTTCTGGCAGTGACCTGCCGGGCGTACCAGTGAATCCTCTACAACTTGCTCAGCTGGGTACAGAAGGGAGGAGGGACAAGTGATAAGGCCCCACAAGGAAGGCATAGGTGTGGTTGCGAACTGAAGAGATTTCAGATGTGCAATGATAGCTCTTCTATCCACCACCATTGCAAAGCTGAGGGCACACACAAACCCCTTACCTGTGGATATAATGCCATAAAATTCTAATCTGGGTCAAACCAAAAGTAGAACACTTACTGAAGATCCTATAAGGGCAAACATTTGCTTCCTCCTTAATAAAAATGACTTTTACCCAGAGATCCAGAGATGAGTAGACTCCCCCCTGCCCTCGCACACACACAAAAAAAACTACAACAGAAGAAAGTGAGACAACAAACTGGGAGAGCTCCACCAAGGCTATTTCCACAATGGTAATCTCCAATGAAAACAAAGAGGAGACAACAAAATTTGAATCCCCAAAATGAAAGTACAATAACCTTATTTACCCTGCCCAAGCAAATCACTAAACTGGAAACAAATCACCAAAAAAATAATAAATAAATAAATAAATGAAATTAAGTGGAATCATCTCTCATAGCATGCAGCTTTCATCAGTAGGTCTAACTTAATAGAGGAAATCCAGAGAGACCTTAAAAGAGAGATACAAGAATTGAAGATAAATCAAAAAATAGAGGCTCTCAGTAACCATAATTAAATGCAAGAATGAATTCCAAGAAGCATTAGAAAAATCAAAACATGACTTGAAATTGGAACTCACTAAAAGGATGGATATTATGAAAAAAGAGGCAACAGAAAATATGAATGAAATAGAGCTTATAATATCCTCCCTAGAATCACTCACTAAAAGAGTTAGTCAGGTGGAGGAGAGAACATTAGACCTGGAAGAAAAGACAGCAAAAACACTTTGGGAGTGCAAAGGATCATGTAAACAGAATGTGAAGAAACTGTGGAATATCCTAAAATACCAAACATCTGGATCATGGGTATACCAGAAGGGAAGAAATTCAAACCAAAGGCATGGATACCATATTGAACAAAATTATTGAGGAAAACTTTCCCTCCCTCTTAAAAGAGAGACCCATCTAAATACAAGTAGCTCAGAGAACTCTAAACTGACTGGATCAAAAGGAAACTCTCCAAGGCACATCATTATTTAAACTCTAAACAATAAAAACAAGTAGAAAGTGCTCAAAGTACCAAGAGAGAAACAACATATTATGTTCAAAGGCAACCCCATAAGAATTATTTTATATTTCCCAATTGAAAATCTGAATGACAGAAGAGACTGAAATGGAACACTTCAAAGCATAAAAATTTATGGTTCCCAACCAAAACTACTGTACCCAATGAAATTTCTCTGATAATAGATGACAAAAGGAAAATTTTCCATGGTAAAAGCCAGCTCTATGATTATATGAACACAAAGCCAACTCTACAAACAATACTTCAGGGACTATTCCACACAGAAACATAAAACACTAATCTCAAGAGCACATGAGATAAAAATCACAAGAACAAAAATAAGAGTAGACTCAGAAATGAACAAACCCAAGAAAGCACCAAACCCCATAATGCCTCCAACATGGCAGGTATAAAATTTAACCTCAAAGTTATAAGTTTAAATATTAATAATATTCATTTACTCATCAAAAGACACAAGCTAACAAGGTAGATCCAAAACAATTGGCTCTTCTGCCTGCTGTCTTCACAAAACAGACCTCACTGCTAAGGACAGACACCTCCTGTGATGGTTTGATTCAGGTATACCCCATAAACTTAGGTGTTCTGAATGCTAGGTTCCCAGCTGATAGATATTTGGGAATTAATGCCTCCTGGAGACAGTTTGCTGGTGGCAAGCTTATAGGTATTATAGCCACTTTCCCCTTGCCAGTGTGTGGCACTCTCTTCTCTTGCTGTTGTGCACCTGAGTTGGTGAGGAAATGATGTTCCCCCTCTACTCATGCCATCATTTACCCCTGCCATCATGGAGTTTCTCCTTTGAGCCCATAAGCCCAAAATAAACCTTTTTTCCCACTTTTTTTTTTTCCCCACTGCTCTTGGTTGAGTAATTTCTGCCAGCAATTCAAACTTGACTGCAACAGAAAAGTTGTTACCAAGAGTGATGTCATTGCTGTTAGAAAGCTGACTGTGGCTTTGGCTTTCTGGAACTGCTTTGCAGGAGGATGTGGGTGAATTTGAAATTGTGTCATAAGAAATGCCTTGCAATACTGTAAGTACAGCTTGATGGACTGGCCTTGTCAGAGGTGAAAGACCTGAATGCAGTAAGAACTATGGACTTTGAGGTTTGCCTTATGTGGGTGAAGGAGAACTTTTCCAGGACTGGACTAGAAGCAGTCTGTATGAAAGGCTTCCTCTTGTGCCTGTGTCATGAGAACTTCTTCATAGTTGCATTGGGTAGAAATGGACTGGTATGAGCAGAGGTATATGACACAGGAAAAAAAAAGATTGGGCCACAACTATTGCTCATTCGGCTGTAATTGTATGGGAGATTCCAACCACTGAGATTGGGCCAGGTGACCTGCATTGGAGTATCAGAAAGAATGCAGAGTCTTTGAAGGGGACTCAATGCTGAAGGAGTGTCCTATTTTTCAAAGTCTGCTTTATTCTCCCATGGAGAATAAAAATTGGCAACCCACCTGGTATTATGGAGTATAAGAAATGCAGGAGAAGGTCATTGAATTTGCAACATGGTCTTGTGTTTTGGAAATGGCCATGGGCAGTGCCAAGGAGGTTTTGCTGGATGCCTGCATGGAGACCCAATGTAGCCTTAAGGATGGACCATCAGTTGCAGTAGAGACCCAATGGAGATGCTGGGACCACAGGATGGTTGCTAAAGAGATCTGTCAATACTGGATGAAGTTTTTCAGACCTGTGAATAGCTTAGCTGGGGAGGCAGAATTAGAACTCCAGAGACTTGTTGCTAGCTAGAATTATTGGACTTGGAGTCACAGTATTTGATTTCTGCCCTGTTTAAATCTTTGACTGAATATTTCTTTGCTATGCTCAATGCTATCTTTTGCAATGTGAGTGTTTATTCTGTGCCATTATGCTTTTTTTGTGGGGGGGAGGTGGTATTATGGTTCAGTTAAAAATCTTGAACTATGGGTATGTTTGAACATCATTTAGATTGGTAAAAGCTATGGGGACTTTTAAAGTTGGACTGAATGCACTGCATTTTACATCATGGATCATTTTCTGCTTGTGGGGGTCAGGGGCGAAATGCAGTGATTTCATTCAGGTTTCCCCATAAGCTTAGGTGTTCTGAATGCTGTGTTCCTAGCTGATGGAGATTTAAGAATTAACACCTTCTGGAGGCAGTGTATTGTTGGCAGCAGACTGTTGGGTGTTATAGCCAGTTTCCCCTTGCCAGTGTTTGGCACACTCTCATGTTGCTGTTGTGGACCTGATGTTGGCAAGGAGGTAATGTCGATGCTTTACTCATAGCATCAGTTTCCTGTGCCATCATGGAGCTTTCCCTCAAGCCTGTAAGCCAAAATAAACTTTTTCCCCCCACAAACTGCTCTTGGTTGGATGATTTCTGCCAACAATGCACACCTGACTGCAACACCTCCTCTGGGTGAAAAAATGGAAAATGATTTTCCAAACAAAAGTAAATAAGAAACAAGTGAGTGTTGTATATTAATGTATGATAAAATAATCTTCAAACCAAAAGTAACTTAAAAGGACAAAGAAGGCCCTTTTTAATCATCGAGGGAATAGTCCAACAAGAGGACATCACAATCATAAATCCATATGCACCAAACACAGGTGCCCACAGTTTATCAAACAAAACCTTCTTGACAATAAACCAGAAATAAACCCCAATACCATCATAGTAGGGGTCTTTAATACCTCACTATCATTAATAGACAGATCATTAAAACAGAAAATCAGCAGAGAACTTATGGAGCTTAAAAGCACCATAGGTCAGCTAGACCTAACAGATATCTACACAACCATCCCCCCCAACAACACAGAATACACATTCTTCTCAACATCGCATGGAACATTCTCTAAAATAGATCATATATTAGGGCATAAAACATGCCTCCATAAATTCAAGAAAATTTATATAACTTTGCCAGCTATACCACTGACAAAGGCCTAATGTCCAGAATATACAAAGAATGCAAAAAAAACCATAAACCTATACAATAGGAAATCAAACAATCCATTCAAAAAATGGGGCAAAACTGGGCATGGTGGCACATGCCTTTAATCTCAGGACTCAGGAAGCAGAGGTAGGAGGATTACTGTGAGTTCAAGGCCACCCTGAGTCTACATAACTACATAGTGAATTCCAGGTCAGCTTGGGATAGAGAAAAAAAAAAAAAAAAAAAAAGGGTAGAGTATTCCATAGGAACTTCTCAAAGGAAGAAAACAAATAGATAATACTTGTCTAAAAAAATGTGCATCATCGGGCTGGAGAGATGGCTTAGCGGTTAAGCGCTTGCCTGTGAAGCCTAAGGACCCTGGTTCGAGGCTCGGTTCCCCAGGTCCCACGTTAGCCAGATGCACAAGGGGGTGCACGCATCTGGAGTTCGTTTGCAGAGGCTGGAAGCCCTGGCGTGCCCATTCTCTCTCTCTCCCTCTATCTGTCTTTCTCTCTGTGTCTGTCGCTCTCAAATAAATAAATAAATAAATAAAAATTTAAAAAATATATTAAAAAAATGTGCATCATCCTTAACTATCAGGAAAATGCAATTTAAAATACCTATGAGATTCCACCTTACTCTTAAAATGATGACAATCATTGAAAAATCAAATAACATTAAACGCTGGCGAGAATGCAGGGAAAGAGGAACACTCATTCACTTCCAGTAGGAGTGAAAACTTGTACAACCACTATGGAGATCAATATAGAGACCCACAAAAATGATGAAAACAGAGCTGATCAGCCCTTTACCTGCTGAGAATCTAACCTAAAGGATATGTACTTCACTGCAGAAATATTTGCTCAATCATGTTAATAGTTGCTCAAATCACAATAGCTAAGAACTGGAATCAACCCAGATGTTCATTTTTTGAAGACTAGATAAAGAAGATGTGGTACATATGCTCAATGGATTATACTCAGTAGTAATAAAAAATGATGTAATGAAATTTGTAGGAAAATGTACAATCTTGGAACAGATCATACTATGTGAACCCACACAAGCTCAGACAGGCAAACCCTGCAAGGTCTCCATTATTTGTGATTCCTAAACTGGGACAGATTGAATTACTGTCATACATGAGATGCAATTGTAGGGCCAGATAAGAAGGATGGAAGGGCTTGGGGAGTGGGGAAAAGGAGGCAGGAAGTGGATATAAAAACAAAGTCCAAAATGAATTAGTATCATAAAAAATTTCCCCCTTAAGAGCAGACTAAAGATATAACCCTCAAAAGGAACATCTGGTAAGATGGGCCCTGGACAGGATGGGATGAAGCTTAACCCTAATATATTTGGCCCTGGATGGTAAATCCCAGGACTAGAAATGAATGATGACCCACATTGAGCTGTTGAATGGAGTTACTTTTGAGGTCCCCCAAACAAGACAGTCTTCATTCAAAGCACTTGTTTACACACTTGTAAGGAAAAGTATGACCTTATTATAAAGACAACACATGCTGCCAATGCAGAATATCAAGAGATCTAGCTGAATCTGAAAGGAAGTCAGCTTTCAGAGGATTAGCCCATATAGTGCAAAAAAGTGGACATGAGATGCTGGGTGAAAATGACCAATGATGTGAGCAAATGTGCAATTTACCATCCTGACAAGATGTACACATCTTTACAACAGTGGCACCCAACCTAGGTAGGTAACCAATGGTTTTCTGGTTGGCTAAGAGATCCCCTCAATGGAAAGGAAACCATAGCTGGAACTGGGAACCAAGTCAAAATCCTATGGAGATCAAGATTATGAACACCAATAAGAAGCTTCCACTAGTCTTTGGCCAAAAATGAGGCTACACCCATCAAAATCTCTCTAGACTAACAATATTTATATCCTTAAGCTCTCCTGATTACACTCTGTTGGAGAATCTGTTTGTTATGTTTTTCTTTGTTTTCTTTTTCATAAAGTAGCAAGATCCAAAGACAATCAAAATGTATCAACAGGACAAGATTCACTGACTCCATGTCAGAATATGAACCATCCGAAGCACAGCAGCTAGGGCCCAGGTAAAAACACAAGGGAATTGTCAGGATGAGCAAGAATTCTGCTTCCATGGTAGGCCTGGCAACCTGCGTCAGGGTGATTGAGAAAGAAACAGAGGATACTCAAAATGCACCAAAGGAGAAATCCAGAAGCTGCTGAAAGCTGAACATTAAATTAGACTTAAAGCGCACACCAAGGCCTAGGGAATTTTGCAGAGAAGGGGGCAGGAAGAATGTAAGAGCCACAGAGTGGGAGGAAATATCCAGAGTAATTAGCCTTCCCCCACAATTACTGACTGCTCCTCTCACAACTCAAAACCTCCAACTCCATGGTGAATACCAGCAAGACCACAAAGGGGGACCCTGAGTGGATGTAGTGCAAGGAGGAGAATGGTAATACCAACACTTGATGTATGCATACAAAGTTTCAACTTAATAAACATAATAAATAAACAAACAATAATGGGTCTGGAGTGAAGTTTTAGCAGTTAAGGTGCTTTCTTGAGAAGCCTAAGTAAGGACCAACTTTCGATTCCCCAGAACCCATGTAAACCGGATGCATATGATGGCACATGCATTTTGCATTTGCTTGCAGTTGCTAGAGGCTATGGAGTACCTATTCTCTGTCTCTCTCTCATCTATCTACCTATTTATCTATTGCCTTCCTCCCTCTCAAATAAATAAATATAAAATAATATAAATATGAAGAATGAAAAATATTTTTGTACGTAAAACAATGATTCATTTTAGGATGTAGAATTTTATGGTACCATTGCCATTTGGGTCCAGTTTTGTGTCTCCCACGCCAGCCTTACCCTCCCCATCCACTCCACACTTGCTATTGTGGGGTCCTCAAGACGCTTATTAGGTATGTCAGCATCTCAGGTAGATTCAGGTTAGGAGCCGTAGATGAGTGAGACTATGCTACTGGGGAAAATGACCAATATCTGTCCAAAAAACTTGTGGTCTAAGCTACTCAGCAGCAAACAACCAGATGTGATCCTCACACAAGTACAATAGTGACACACAGCCATGGTGGGAAACCAACTGGTCTTGATTTGGCTAACTGATCTGCTCAGTGGAATGGAACCCATAGGTGGAGCTGGGAATCAAGTCTGAACCATATCCAAAAATGAACCCACTGTCCATTATCAAGCTCCCAGCAATCATGGCTATAAGAGAGCCTACACCTATTAAATTCTCTCTTAAAAAAAAAAAAAAGTTTATCCCATTTATCTGGCAATAACATCACGCTCCCTTGAAGAAATTGCTTCTCTTTTTCAGATGGATGCAGATTCTAAGGAGAGAACTGGTCCATCACACCTCAAAAGGGACCCAGCTGAAGCTAAGAGTTATTGGGCAAATGAGAAAGAGTGTTGCTTTTTTTGTTGAACCTGGTACCAGCACAAGAGTGAAGGAGATACACACAGAGAACACTCAATTCCTACCAAACCAGATACCCAGAGACACAAAGGCTCCCAAGACCTCATTGCTGAAGCAGACCTAAAATGTACCCAACACAGCTCAGGGGAATTTGTAGAAGATGGGGCAAAAAGAATGTTAGAGCCACACTGTTTCATTATGCACACAGACATTGCCTCTTATACATAACTGATAGCTAACTCCACAATGCATGACCCATATTCCCCAACAAGGAGAGTCCCTGCAGAGGGGAGAGGCCAGGGAGGAGGCTAACGATGGTACCATCGTGAATATATACACTGTGTACATAACTAATAAAAAAAAGATAAAAATTATTCCTATTGTTATTGGAACTCTCTGCCCACATGCATATACTTCCTGCTACTTATGCATGTGAACAGCTCTCTAAATCTCTAATTCATTCTTTCTCATTTATTCTTTATCTCTATTTCTATCCCTCAGCATGCAGGTCCCCTTCTAACATCCACATTTTTGCCTGCAGCCTTGGGCCTGCATTGTACACTGGCATGTACAATGTTACTCCCACTCACCCTTACAGCTAGCTATAGCATACTTCTATTGAGGCAGATTAATAAAACATTTATAATACACACATTTCATCTCACAGTCTTTTCTCAGATTCACCCCCTAAAAGAAAATCTGTCATGCACAGTCTTGTTAGTAGTTTATGTTTTTGTCACCTTTAGTATAGACTGAATGAACTATACACAAAAGTTTTAAATTATTTTTCAAATCCCAGTGTTATAAGTTTCAAACTTTTCATAACTCCTTCAATGAATTATCAACAAGTAAAGGTATCTTCCTATTGACCTTCTGTATTTTTTAATCATTAAAAGAAATTCGTTTTAAAGAAGTAAGAAAGATAATAAAGAAGCAATATTTTTTATTCATGCACATAAGGAAAAGTTATTCGAAACAATTCCATGCCTGAGGCAGAAGGTTGGAAGAGTGGATGATGAAAGTCTTTTTTAATTTTTTTCTAAAAGTTAAAAATTAGGATAGTATACAGTGAAAATATTTTGTTGAATATATAAATCCTAATGAATATAGGTAGGGTCTCCATGTAAAATAGTGAAGGAGGAACACTGAGAGGGAGTCAAGTAGCTTTGATAGGTAGTTTAAGGTAACTGGGTCCTGAATATAAAAAGCAGAAATTGTCCTTAAGTCTGACCTTGCAATCTCCATTTTATTAGAGATAAGAGAAGGATCTTTCCTATACTATCGCTTGACTAAAGGATTTACCTACATATGTCCATAAACAACCTGAGCTCCTCATGGGAGAGAATTCTCCTTTCCTAGAATTTAAAACTGATCCTGCCATAGTGCTTGGTTAAGCTGAGCCCCTAGCCCAGACCAATCAGCTTACTCTGCTGCACCTGAGCATGAAGAAAAGTCCCACCACAATCAGGTTATAGATGGATGCTTACCAGGTGGAAAGTCTCTCTTTGCTGGCTGCTCACCTCTTAACTTCCAGGGCCTCTCAAGCTTCGTCCACTCCACATGGGCTGCACTACCTCCTGCCTCCCTCCTGGCAGGAGCTTGCTGTAATCCTGCTCCTCCTCTTTCCTTCTTTTAATATAATAGAATCTCTCTACACCTTACCCTATGGTCTATGGATTTAAGTTCTTTAAATTCATGACAAGAATCTGAGGAACCCTAAATTTATTGGTGTATTGGCACATTGGTGTGCTGTAAAGGAACCCCAAAATTCTGTTTCTACAGGAGATAGCTTTTTAAAGGTAGTCAGCTAGGTAGACAAGGGTCTGAGGAAAACATGGATATTACTTTGCTAGCATTAGAATCTGTGTCTGATCTAGTCTCATCCAAGATGGCTGCATACAACGCTTCCTGGCACCAACTTCCTGCTTTTTCCTCAATTTAGCACACCTGAGTGGGCTGGCCCCAGCTGAGTTAATCCTTTGAGTCCACCAACCACGCAAATCTGTCCTTTATATACCTGACGGCAAGGCTCATTCTAATTGGATGTCTGACACATGTAAGTGGACCTGGCATGTGTGTGTAACTCTCTAGATCATTTTCTCTGGTGCCTGAATCTCTTGTTTCTCCTTTTAGTAAGTGTTCCCCATCTATAGCTGCTATATTTTTTTTTCTTGTCTGAGCAGCTTCCTGCCTTGTTTGTGGGTGCTTCTCATTTAGGTACACATGCAATCTCTCTTTCCTTTCCCTCAGTCATGTCTGTTCTGTGGTTCCACCTGAACACCAGTTTGCAAGTCTCTCTCTGTTCATCCCAGCTTGTCTGGGAAATCGGTTGGAGGGCAGAGTTGGAGGTGGAGACTTACTTTTGCCTGGTATTTTCCTGTTTGCTTCCTGCATGAATTTTATCTTCAGATGTTTCCTTGCCTTTTCACATGTGATAAACTCTCTTTAAACTCTGAGTCTTTATTGTCATACTCCTAGCCTTTTGTAACAGCCTGTGTGTAGGTGAAGGGCTAGCATTCCCATGTTTTGCTTCCCACGCATGTGTGCATGTGCTTCTGAATCTTTGAACCTGAGATCTCAGGTTTTACCGTGTGTGTGTGTGTGTGTGTGTGTGTGTGTGTGTGTGTGTGTGTGTGCCTTCTCCAGACATTTCTTTCCTTGAAATTTTCTCTGTGAAGGAGATTTTCCTCATATCCCCTTTCCTGAATTCCCTTCTGCCTTGAGTCTTTCAGCTTGACTTCTCCATGAATCCTAATTCTCACTAAAATAAATTTCATAATTCATTATTTACCCCTTTTAAAATCCTTTTTTTTTTAAAAAATTATTTGCTAAATTAGGCAAGACAAACAAAGTTGGGTTCCACAGGCCTGGGGTATCTTATAACTTTATAGAATTTAATACCTTCCCTGACCCAAAATCTTGCATCAATAGCTTCAATATAATAAAACTGCAAAAGAACAAAATTTCAACTAGTTAGGTTAGAAAGTTCTGGTTGGCTTTCATTAGTGAGCTAGGAAATTGGGCAATCCACAATCCACAAGTAGACCAGAATTCCACCAGCTGAGGCAGAGTGATGAATTATTTCAATCCTTAGCAGGAATAAGGCAAAAGCATTAGGCAGAAATCAGACTGGTTATCATCAGGATATCTTCTTTGTATGCATTTACACAGAGAAGGATTTTTCCCAGCACTGGTGTAGGTTGACTGAGCCCCTTTCAAATGGTGGCTGCAAATCCCATAGTTGGTTGGTTTGCTTTGAACTGACATAGTTGATAGATTCAGAAAGACAAGTAGCACACTTTCTCCTGTATATGAATGCTAGGCTTAAAAATATACATATGTAGGACAGGAAGGTATATTACATTACTATTTTTTAGCTATGCTAAGCAGGTTTAGCACCATGTATTCCATATTTCCCTTATGTTAAAGTTATAACAGTGGCTCATTACTCTTTTGCCAATTCTAAAAAGCTCTTTATCCACTTCTATCATACTCTGAATTAGTAGAGCTAAATTATATTTCCCTGATCATTCACAAACAACAAAAATCATCCAGATCTCTGATTCTACCACAAAATCATGATTAATAATCTTGATTGCACACTAATATGAATTTAACAAATTCACCCCATTTCACTTACAATCTTTCTTTTATTTTTCTAAAAATATGTCAAATGTTCTCTTCCCTATATTCTCTAACACTGGACATTCTTATTAATTGACCTCTGTTCCATGTAAATGATATTATACAGGAGCTACCTCATCTTTCAAAACCACTTTCAAGTTATACTGTTTTCATAATCCCACTGTTTTTCTACCCATGTTAACACTATCAGGAGAGTCACATGTTCCTATCAAGGATACATAAAGCATGCATAGCTGAACTTTACCTTATGTTATTTAGTCACTGACTCATGTTACTGTATCTCCTACTCTTCCTTCCAAGTAACTATGCTCTTTTTCTTATCTCCAATTTCACCACCATGTCTAAGAAGTGGGTTCTTCACAGCTTTGTCTTATGTGATTATGTTTTCCACTCATGATCCTTGTAGTGCTTTGAATGGATGTCCTCCAGTTGATTCAGGAGTTTTAAAAGCCTGTAATTTAGATCTCCAGTTGCCTGCCTGGAGTAGGTGCCATTTGGGGGATTCTTGGTGTTCAGTCCTAAGGTGCACAAGTGGATTTGGAATTCAAGTCTAAAGACGTGTAAGATGCATGTAAAGTGCTTGAGCTTTTCCTGGAGTTCCTGAAGTGTGCTTCATTGCTTTTTGGTAATGGCTTCCCGCCCCCCTCCCTAGGCCTGTGAAAGTGAGCCAACAACTTCTGCCATTATGAACTTTCCCGGAGTCTGTAAGTTTCAAATAGTTTCCCTTCTTTCCATAACGGTGCCTCATTTGGAAGTTTATCCCAACAACTCAAGCTGACTACTATAGTCCTTTATAATTTGTTCTAAATTACCAAAAATATGACAAAGACTTCCAAAAGTGTGGGTAAACTGCTTACTATCTGGAATACCCATGTAAAATAAAACCTCTGGGTGCTCAAACTTGCCATCAGTATTCCTATTCTGGAAATTGAGTCATTAGTAAACCAACCACCTTTATTGTACATTGCAAATTTTTAGGAACACACATTGCCACATCCAGAAAACCCTGACACATGTATTTTAATAATCATTGTACCAATAAGTTTTACTTTTACTAACCCCAAAAGATATGAAGAATATTTATCATCTTTCCAGTGTTATGAAATACTTCTGAACAACTGTTATATTCTCTCTGGTCTCTTCAAGTGTTTTCACTCACTTTTTCTAATTTGTTGCTTGTAAGTAGCCACTTATGTTGGTTACATTGCATTTAATATTAATATATAAATTAATGGACTGGATTGACATTTTAAATCTATGTATTATACTTTACTCAGTGATTGAGTTAGCTTAACTTGTACCCTTCTCTTTGCAAATTCATTCAGGTCAAATTTTCTAATAAACTTTTTTCCTGCATTGGTAATCATGTTTTGATTTATTTGTTCTGGATTATACATATAAGAGAAAATCTATAGTTATGTCTTTCTCAGTCTTATTTTACCTATGGCTTCAGGTCGATTCATGTTCCTGTAAATTACATAATTTCATCCTTTTTTGGCCTGATGATACTCTACTGGATACATATACCATAATTTTAATTAATATATCTATTATTGGGCACTAGCTTGATTCTAGGATTTATAGCCAAAGCCATTGTGAAGAGTACCATAATAAACAAGGATATGCCAGTGTCTGTGTTTTATATTCACTTTAATTACTTTAGTTATATACCCAGGAGTGACATAGCTATATGCATGCTCTTTATTCTTTGTTTATATAACTGTATTCCTTCAGCTTTACATTTTCTACTTATTGGTCAAAATGATCTTAAATATGAAATATCAAGTCCATTTTAAAGTCATCTCTTTCTAGACTAAAATTGAGACTCCTGGGATAGGAGTGTAACTCTTTGGCATATTAAGGCCCTGAGTTTGACCACAAGCATGCAAAAATACATATACATGCACCTACACACACTCCATCTACCCTTTTGCGAGTAGTGCACACAGATAGAATCATGTTGGAATTTACCTGATCAAGTTAGGAAATGCAAGAACTCTTAGCTTGGCTTCTCAAAGCCAAATTTTTGCTACTTTTTGTATATTATCATGGATATTAGTGACTAAAATTGATACTGTGGTCTAGTTTTCTATTAAAGTATCTCAGGAGATTCCTCAAAGCTATATATCTGATATTTCAAATTCCCAGAAATGTCTTCATAAGCTCTCAGCGTGAACTTCTTGAAATTTGAATCTTAGGTCAAAATAGCCTCCCCATATTTTACCACAAAAATTATATTGATGCCAAGGTAATGGTCATCATCCCATAATTGTTAGGTAATTTAGAATTTTTTTTTGCTGTGCTTGTGTGTTGTGTGTGTATGTGTGTATAGGTAGGTACATAGGTGTGCACATATGTGTGTGTGAGTACAGGCATGTAGCATGTTATGAACCACATGTAGAGGTGCTGGCCTTGGCCCTGCACACTATTTCTTCTGAGGCAGGATCTCTCATTGTTTATCTCTGTGCTTGCCAGGCTAGCTAGCTCACAAGCTTCTCGAAGATTCTTCTGGCTCCACTTTTGGTGAGACGGGATTACACAAGTTTCCTACAGCATCCAGCTTTTTATGTGGATGTTCTAGGGGTTCAAATTTGGGTACTCAAAATTTCGGTACTTTACCCACTGAGGTCTCTCCCCAGGCCTATTAATGACCAGCTTACTGCACTGGTATGAACTTCAAATGCCATTTTAATGTTGCTTTAGAGTGACAGCAATTTGACATGGGACCCAGAAATACTTCATTATCAGTTTGAATATACATCACTAACAGTGGTATATGGCCCTCTGATTCATGTGAGATTCTTTTATTTGTTTCTGGAATAGAAAGACTAACTTTGTATTTTTTCCCTTAGATTCCTCCCATAATCTATTGACAACCAGTAGTGATAAGTGGACTGGAGAGATGGCTCTATGATTAAGAGCACTTTCTAGGCAAACCTGAGGGCCTGAAGAGGTATGAAAGACCACTATAGTCTGATTCCCATGAGTCCCATAAACAGCTATGTATCATCCCACACATCTACAGTCCCAGTGCCATAGGGGAGAAGAGATTCAAGTATCCCTGGAGCTGGTGGAAAAATATAGCAAGCCCTGGGATCTGTAAGATTCTTTGTTTGTGTACATGCGCACATGCACACACACACACATACACACACACACACACATATATTCACCATTACACACTTGGAAGAAAAATATGATACTACAAAATGCACTGGGAAATAAAGTATTTTATGGTTAGCACTGTCTCTTTCCTATCAGGATCAGACTGTACTCATAGGGACAAATCATTGAAAGAACTAAGCTGCATGTTTTCTTATCTTTTCTATCAACTCCCATAATATTTAGTGTAAAACCAGTTCAGTCTTTTATTGCTTATTTGAAGTTTTCTGAATAGATTAATCTTATAATCTTTATCCTTTCTAATTTTTATCCTAAGATTTAAAGTAAAACAGAAATAATGTTAAAAAATGTAGTGAAATGAGAAGCCTCAGGCTTCATTTTCCCATTAACAATAAGTTCATCTAATAACTATTCACAGATCAGAACAATTTTGTGAGAACAAAAGATGAAAGCAGTCTGGAGACACCTAAACATTCTTTGAAACTGAGTCAGGACTAAGTCACAATGATACAAACAGTCTTATTTCAACTAGCCAGCCTTTCTTTTCACAGGTTGGAACATTGACACATAGGTTGTACTCTTTTAATACATTGAAAAAAGAAATCAGCTGGGTGTGATGGTGCACACCTTTAATCCCAGCACCTGGCAGGCAGAGGTAGGGGATCGCAGTGAGTCTGAGGCCACTCTGAGACTATGTAGTGAATTTCAGGGCAGCCTGGGCTAGAGTGAGACCCTGCCTTGAAAAAGCAAAAAATAAAGATAAAAAAATCAGTGGATCTCCACCATCACCAATGCTGTATAATACTTCTCAGCAAGTTGATCTGAACTGACTTCTTCAGAAGTATGGGGAGTAATACCTCAGCTAGTTTAATCAGAAACAATAAAAGGACACTTATTTATAGAACCCTCTATGAATGTTAATAAAGATAACATCCCAGGGCCTAGTTACCAACAAAGCTGAGCTGGTAGTTCCAGCAGCCCAAGTGCAATGAAGCCTGGCTAGAGCTTATTGATACTATTCTCCATGCTCTGCTTCGGGACTCATGTATAGGCCCTGTGCAGACAAGGGCTGCCTCAACAAAGTGTAGATCTTTAAGACAGAAAATTAATAAGAAACACTGAACTTGAGTAACCATTACAACAAATGGTTCTAACAGGTAGATACAGAACGTCCCTGCTGCTAGCAGTGACAGATTACACGTGCTTCTCAAGCACACATGGAGCCTTTTCTGACATATCACATGTTACAGTATTCACTAATTTAGAAAAATTGAATATAATTTCTATGAACAGAAATGAGAGATCAATAACATGAAGACATATAGAAATTTACCAAAAAGAAAGTAAGTTAAAGAACATACTCCAAAGCATTCAGTAGGTTAATTAAAAACCCAAAAGGGAAACTTGAAATTTACCTTAAAGAAAGGTAAGTGGAAATACAACCTAAGGAAAACCAGTTCGAAAAGGACATGTTTTTCAAAATGCTCTCACTAATTCAAGTTGATTTGGGGGCCTGAGGGTATAGCTCACTGGTAGATGTCTTGTCCAGCATGGAAGAGGATCTAGGTTCAGTTCCTTGGACTGCAAGAAGAGACAAGCACATTAAAGCACATTAAATGCTTGGAAATGTGCATAGACACACACAACAACATTTTATTTGTTAGGAGTCTTTACAGATATAATTATTTATAAATATATTATTGTAATTTTAGTTTAAGTTTTTTTTTTTTTCTTTTCTTTTCTTTTTTTTTTTTAGTTTTTCAAGGTAGGGTGTCACTTCAGCACAGGCTGAACTGGAAGTCACTGTGTAGGATCAGGGTGGCTTTGAACTCATAGTGATCCACCTACCTCTGCCTCCCAAGTGGTGGGATTAAAAGTATATGCCACCACACCCAGCTAATAAATTATTTTCAATTTAACTTATGATCCTGCCCACTTTGTTTCATGGAAAGACATTTATAACATGGCATAAAGTATATCCCAGTAAGTTGAAAATGACACTATCTCAATATTTTTCAGGCTAAAAGCATTGCTATGTGTTATTCTGATTTTGTTGTGTATTATAATTTAAGGATGATTTTTCATACATTTATTCCAGAGAATGCAGTATTGTTATTGAAGCAATAAAATCTACAAAATTATTATGTGGACGTGAGATTTGTTTTTAATGTAGATTCTGAATCAATTTAATAATGTTTTGATTCAATATTCCCAAATGAGCTATACAACTTAACATGATGTAACTGTCATGTAGCATATTGCTTATTTTCCCAGTGGGAACTAAAGGAGTTAAATGCATCACATCTCTTGAGGACAGCATAATGAAGAAAGTATTTTTTCCTGAGGAAAAACAAATCATAAAGACCATTTCTAAAAGGAAGCTTAAAATGAATTTTGTAAACTTACAGGTGATGACAATATAGAAAAAAATTTTCTTTTAATTGAAATGGAAAGTAGAAAATTACTGAAATACTGTTTGCAGGTGAGTCTGATGAGCTACACCTATATAAAAGTTAAAAATTTTCTTTTAATTGAAATGGAAAGTAGAAAATTACTGAAATACTGTTTGCAGGTGAGTCTGATGAGCTACACATATATAAAAGTTAGCTAATGAGAAAAGATACACAACTTAGAGAAAACATATTAGTAGACCTACAAAGCTTCAGCAGGTGTCAAAGCAAAGTAGAAAGAAAATCCACAGACCAATTGTGTGTCAGGATCAGCATGTGGCCCATACATTGCCTGGAGCACATGGGTTCTCACTGAAACTAATCAGTTCTTAATATATTAAACATGAGAGATTTGTCGAATTCTTTTTGTTTCATTTTGTACTTTAGTCATAACTGAATCCTTCTTAATCAGGAAAAATATAGTGATGTGCATGCAAAAAATGACATAAAGTGCAGATTTGTCTCCGGAAATATGCACATACACCAGAAACTACAATTGCAATATAACTTCAATGTCACAATTTTTTCCCCAAATTAGATCTCATGTTAAAATAGTGGTATCATACATTCTTATTCAAACAAGACAGTAATAATAGTATGCCTCTAAGGGCTCACCATGTACTAAGCTTGGTTCAAAGTCAATTCCATGCATTACTTTCTGAAATGTGTCCCAGTTGATTTAACTGATGCCATCTTTATCTCCAGTAATGCAAGAGGAACTTAAAGAGTAGAATTTTGCTTAGTACTGGGCCCACGCACACCAGATACTCCACACACAGTACTCGGGTCACATGTTCCCACCAGCTACTGACTTGAAGCTTGCGAGAAGTCAAAACCTTTCAAATCTCTTGAAGTCTTCAGGCAAATTTTCTGTCAGTTAACCTTTATGATTTAGAATGCTATCCTGAAAAGAGATATTTCTGTAATGTAATAATTATGATGTAAAGGAGCTATTGCTTCAAAGATTCTAAGCCACATTACTTCAAAGATATATTTATTTATGGAATTGGCATTACCTGAGAATGGTTAGAAAACATATTAAATTCTATAAATTGATCCTTAACTTACAGGGACCATGGTAAAGTCTAAAAATAAGAATGCCACAGAGAGCATGTCATCTGTAGTTACATACTTGTCTCCACCAATTCTGGGTGGCTTCTCCTTTATCTATGATAACTGAATTTTGTTATAATTTTGAAATTTTATTCTCATTTATTTATTTATTTGAATGATTAAAGAGAAAGTCAGATAGCATCAGAGAGATAATGAGTGTGTCAGGGGCTCCAGTCACTGCAAATTGAACTCTAGATGCAAGTACCACCTAGTGCATCTGGCTGTACATGGGTACTGTGTAATCAAACCTGGGTCTTTTTTGGCTTTGCAGGAAAGTGCCTTCACTCCTGAGCCATCTCTCCAGCCCTAAAATTATATTCTTGACCACGTGAATTTAAATGAGCCCCATAGGCCTCTTTCCTTTTAAGCTCTGTTCTATTTGTAGGCTTATAATTTCATCTATTCCCAGTATAAGCTTCAATCTGTCACTGTGTAGCTTGGTTGTATTACAAATTAAAGTGATTCCAAGTAGCCTAACCTAAGTCATTTTTTTTCTTCAACTAAATATCTACTGAAATATGTACAAAGTACAAAAGCTTCTACTTAAGAAATGAGTGTCAGCTAATTAATTTGCTTTCTGAATAAGTATAATTATCTACATCTAAAAAACATTCTTTTGTTGGTAACTAAGGGTTTTAAGAATTTAGAATAATACAGCATTTCTCAAATAAAGACCAGTTTTAAAAATCACTATTATACTATGAAGTGAGAGTATGCAAATCAGAAGCCTGGTATAGTTTAGGACTATTATCACTGAGAGGCATTGCTTCATTAATGGATATTGGTGTGAGTTTCTAAATTAGCCAGTCAAATTAACATAAAGGTAATAACTCCAGTGGGTTTTATCTGACATTCATATTAACTTTGAGACTGAAATAAATATATGTTCAAAATGAATCAGACTGTTTTTCCCCCCCTTTGGTATTATTTCTTACCTCAAATCTTTCATTTCTTCTTGTTTCACTTAATATAGTATGTGTACAATGCCTAACAACAAGTGACTAGATCAACAAGATAGGAAAATACAAGACCAGAAACCTTAATTTTATTATTGTTATGAGAATTAAAATATTTTTATCCTTATAAATCTAAGGAAAAGGATGTTGGAGATTCTGTCCTTTCAAATGATGTTTTAGATATTTGCTAGATAAGCATACACTTTTATTAATAACAGACTTTGGGGGACATATATGAAATTTATTACTGTAACCCCTACAACTCAGCTGTCACCTGGCATTTGTTGTCCCATTAAATATATGCAAGCACATACTGGAGAACACATATTGGTTCTGCAACATGGAAGAGATATTTATTTGTACCAACCATTCTCAACTTTGGAATTTATTTTCAGAAATACAGGATGTATTCCCAAACAATGATTAACTAGTAATACTTTTTGTATCTCTTGGAATTTATTTGGAATGCTTTGTTTTTAGCATGCTCAGTTGGACAATATTCCTTAAACTCAACATTTACAGCTTACTGAATATAACCCTGAAACAGGAACACTCACATTCTAACAAGAATAAAATGTAATAAATATAAGACTTAAAATTTTTTTTTATTTATTTATTTGAGAGTGACAGACACAGAGAGAAAGACAGATAGAGGGAGAGAGAGAGAATGGGCGCGCCAGGGCTTCCAGCCTCTGCAAACGAACTCCAGACGCGTGTGCCCCCTTGTGCATCTGGCTAACTTGGGACCAGGGGAACCGAGCCTCGAACCGGGGTCCTTAGGCTTCACAGGCAAGCGCTTAACCACTAAGCCATCTCTCCAGCCCAAATATAAGACTTAATAAAATCATTATAATAATAAATTCTGATAATATGCATATACCATTAAAAACATACAATTGCATCTGGATGGAATTTAGTGATGAGCACTGATAAACAGAGTAATTTGTGCATACAGTTTATTGTTTTTGGAAATTTCATGCATGATATATCATGGGCACATCTGACTTAGAAACTAGGCCAAGAAGTTATATGCATACACACACACACACACACACACACACACACACACACACACCAAATAAAACAACTATATACATATTTCTTTTTTATGGAAATTTGGCACTTCAACAAAAGATTGTTACATAAAGGATTGTTCTACATTTATGGCTTGATGATGTCTATCAATAATGGTATTTTTAACTGAATTGTGAAATTAAAAGTAAAGGTGATAGAAATAGGAAAGAGGAAGAAGGATCAAGAGAGAGACAGGAACTGATTCATGCTCTCTCTGACAAACTTTAATTTACGTGGCCATCTACATGGGAAAAAATGTACTTTTCTATTTATTCACCATATACATATTACCATGGTTATTTTCTTCTTCTCTGCTTGCCTACTGCTGCTAAGTAGATTTGCTAAGTGGATGAACAGTAGTTCTTTTTTTTTTTTAATAACCATACTCAGTTTAAATGTGATCAAATCTAGTTTCAGAGTTTAAACTGCTCTCTATTTTTTTTGAATGACAAATCTA
The DNA here is from genome assembly GCF_020740685.1 of Jaculus jaculus. NCBI lineage: Eukaryota > Metazoa > Chordata > Mammalia > Rodentia > Dipodidae > Jaculus > Jaculus jaculus. The sequence goes on along the minus strand of NC_059114.1, from coordinate 55,585,306 downwards.
AATTTCTAATTCGAAGATTATATAGATATACTACATTTTAGTTATCCATTCTTCTAGTGATGGACATCTGGGTTGATTCCAGATCTTAGCTATTATGAATTGAGCCACTACAAACACGGTTGAGCAAATCTCTCTGGCCTGTGGTTTGAAGGTTGTAGGGTAGAGGCCCAATAAGGGAATAACTGGGTCTGTTGGTATCTCTATAGTCAGCTTTTACAGGAGTCTCCATATTTCTTTCCACAGTGGTTGTACCATCCTACATTCACACCAACAGTGGATGAGTGTTCCTACTTCTCCACATCCTCGACAGCATTTATTTTCATTTGATTTTTTGGTGTTTGCTATCCTTATAGGGGTAAGGTGGAATCTCATAGTTGTTTTAATTTGCATTTCTGTGATGATTATGGATGATGAACATTTTCTTAAGTGTGTATTTGCCATTTGTATTTCTGACTCTGTGAACTGCCTGCTCAGATCTTTGCCCCATTTTGTGAGTGGGGTGTTTAACTTCTTACTGTTTAGATTTTTTTTAAAAAATATTTTATTTATTTATTTATTAGAGACAGAGATAGAGGGGGAGAGAGAGAGTGAGAATGGGTGAGCCAGGGCCTCTAGCCACAGCAAATGAACTGCAGACACATGTGCCACCATGTGCATCTGGCATACATGGGATCTGGAGAATCGAACCAGGGTCCTTAGGCTTCGCAGGCATGCACCTTAACCGCTAAGCCATCTCTCCAGCCCCCTGTTTAGATTTTTGAGTTATTTGTAGATTCTAGAGATTAGGCCTCTATCAGTTGGATAAGCCGCAAATATTTTCTCCCATTCTGTGGGTAATCTATTGGCTTAGTTTATTGTATGCTTGTCTGTAAAGAAACTCTTCAGCTTCATGTGATCCCATTGGTTGAGTGACTGTTTAAGATCATAAGCTACTGGGATTTTGTTCAGGAAGTCTTTTTCCATTCCTATATCATGGAAAGTACATCCTAAATTTTCTTCCAGTAGTATTCAAGTTTCTGGTCTTATATTGAGGTCTTTGATCCATGTGGACTTGAGTGTAGTGCATGGCGAAATGTATGGATCAAGTTTCAGTTTCTTGCATATGGTTATCCAGTTTGTCCAGCACCATTTGTTGAAGATGCTGTCTTTTTTTCCAGCCTATATTGTTTGGGCCTTTGTCAAATATCAAGTAGCTATAGTTGCGTGACCCAAAGTCCAGGTCCTCAAGTCTATTCCACTGGTCTATAGTCCTGTTTTTATGCCAGTACCATACTGTTTTTATTACTATGGCTTTGTAATATAACTTTAGGTCAGGTATGGTGATGCCTCCAAAGGTATTTCTTTTGCTGAGGATATGTTTGGATATGCAAGGCCTTCTGCCTTTCCATATGAAATTTGAGATCACTTTTTTTTCTATCTCTGTGAAGAACACTGTAGGGAATTTATTTTATTTTATTTTATTTGGTTTATTTTTATTTACTTACTTGAGAGTGAGAGACAGAGAAAGAGGCAGAGAGAGAGAGAGAATGGGCACGCCAGGACCTCCATCCACTACAGATGAATTCCAGATGCATGCGGCCCCCTGTGCATCTGGCTAACGTGGGTCCTGGGGAATCGAGCTTTGAACCAGGGTCCTTTGGCTTCACAGACAAGCGCTTAACCGCTAAGCCATCTCTCCAGCCCACTGTAGGGATTTTAATTGGAATTGCATTAAATCTGTATATTGCCTTTGTAGGATTGTCATCTTCACAATGTTAATTCTGCCTATCCAGGAGCATGGGAGGTCTTTCCATTTTCTCAAGTCCTCCTCAATTTCTTTTTTGAGTGTTTTTATGTTTTAGTTGTATAGATCTTTCACTTCCTTGGTTAAAGTTATTCCAAGGTATTTTATTTTTTGTTGTTGCTATTGAAAATGGGACTATGTCCCTTATTTCTTTCTCTGTATCTTTGACATTTGCATATAGAAAGGCTACTGATATTTGTGCATTGATTTTATATCCTGCTACTTTGCTATAGGAGTTAATCACCTTCAGGAGTTTTGGAATGGAGTCTCTCGGGTCTCTTACATATACAATCATATCATCAGGGAATAGAGCTAACTTAACTTCTTCCTTTCCAAATTGTATCCCTTCTATTTCCTTCTCCTGTCTTATTGCTTGAGCTAGGACTTCCGGTACTATATTGAAAAGCAGAGGTGGGAGTGCACAACCCTGTCTTGTTCCTGATATCAATAGGAGTTCCTCCAGTCTCTCTCCATTAAGTATTATTTGGGCCTCCGGAGCTTTGTATATTGCCTTTATGATGTTAAGATAAGAAACAACCCCGCCAATTCTCTCCAATGTTTTGATCATGAAGTGATGTTGTATCTTTTCAAAGGCCTTTTCTGCATCTATCGAAATGATCATGTGGTTTTATGTTTAATCTTGTTTATGTGGTGTACTACATTAACAGATTTCCATATATTGAACCACCCCTGTGTTCCTGGGATGAACCCCACTTGGTCAAGGTGTATAATGCTTTTGATGTGTTGTTGGATTTGGTTTGCGAGGATTTTGTTCAGGATCTTTGCATTTAAGTTCATCAGGGAAATAGGCCAGTAGTTTTCTTTACTTGTTACATTTCTGCCTGGTTTTGGAATTAGGGTGATTAAAGGAGTTGGGTAGCTTTCCCTGTTCTCCAATTGTATGGCATAGTTTGAGGATGATTGGTTTGAATTCTTCCATGAAGGTATGATAGAATTCAGCTGAGAATCCCTCTGGTCCTGGACTTTTCTTTAGTCTTGATTTCTAGTCCTATATGTACATTTGCACTGTTAATTCACCCTTTCTTGTCTACCAGTTAATTTACCCTTGGCATTCCCTATGCAGCACCATTGATTTTTCTACAAGTGTATTTTTCTTCAAGTTTAAAAAATCATAAATAATTTTCCTATTTCTCGAAAAAGAAAACTCATGGTTACTCTTGCTTCCACATTTTCTTTCATAAACACAACTAATATGTGCAAAGACTGTGATTCTTTTAGAATATATGCTGAATCCATTTTCACATTTGCATCCTCCATTTTGTCAATTAACCTTATATTTTTCTGTTTGAGTCATAGCATGATTTCCACCATATGTAGCTGCTTTTATTTCTGTGTGCCTATAATTTATATTTATAATATGCATTATATATTATATAATTCATATATTATACTTATATTATTTATACCCTAAAACTCTGCTGTCCACTTCATGACTAAGTTATCTTTTAATGTTTCAAAATGATTTAGAAAGCAATGATTCAGCTAATAATGATACTTTAGACATAAATAATCTAATGCTCTTTCTTACAAATGCAAACTTTTCCAATATACACCCTAGAAAATATTAAATTTTCCTATAACATATAAATTGCATTCTCATATGGCCCCTTGATTTTGAGTAAAATAATAAAAAAATTCTAATGATTTTATCAGCTATGGATATTTTGAAAACTTAATAAAATCTTTTCTATGCATGTGCATATATGTGGGATTGGATACATATGTGTGTATGTGGAAAATACAGGACAAGATCAGGTAATATTTGAAGAAACACCATCTATCACTATTGAGACAAGACCTTCCAATGGCCTAAAGCACACACACATTAGGCTACACAGGCTAGCCTGTGAGTCCAAGCACTGAGAAAAGACAGTTGCCCTGTCATATCTACCATTTTTACAACGATATTGGGCTAAAGTCAGGTTTTCATGCTAATGAGGCAAATATCAACTGAATCATCTCTCCAGCTCAATGAAACTATTGTTAGTTAACTCTGGAGGCTACTTCTGTGAAATTAGTTTTCCCAGCATGCATTTTTATATTCGAGGACACTGACATTCTACATACATTAATCTGAGTACACTTTTATGATACTTTCTTCTTATAACTTTTAAGTCAACTATTTTTAAGTATTAATTCATTTTTGAATTACAGAAATCACAGGGAAAATGTGATATGTTATTAACAAAACCAATAAAGAGCAAATGGTGTGAAAAATTACTGAGCCTTGTTTAATGAATGTCAACTGACACAAACTCAACATGCTTCTGGTACTTCATGGGAAGTCCTAGGAATCCAGAGGCTGCTATGAATATAATGAGATTGAGTAAATCTGATCAGATTTTAAATTCCACAATTCAACTTCAGGAAATAGTGATGAAGAGAACTGTATCCTCTTTCCTGTTCCTTACCCCACTGCAACAGCAGTAGCTCCATCTGGAGAAAAGAGGATAAACCACAGAGAACATGATGGTCCATTCATTTACTACATTTCACAAACACAGCCCTAATGATTCCTTCCTTATCACTTTCCACCTATTAAGATGTGCAATAAACATATCTTTTAATGCCTCACATTAGTGGGGCTTCAAATACATTTTTATGTATAGTAATTATTTCTTAATGAATGCCTATGCGTCAGTGTCTTCTCAGTATTGATTGGTATGAGCAGCCTCATTTTAATACCTAGCAATTTCCATTTGTCAACATGATTTTATCTATTATCTACTGTGTCTGCTTTATACAAAAAATAAATAAACTTTAAGCCAGTTGTATAAATGTAGAAGGGCTGGAGAAAAAAATGAAGGATTATAATACTATTTTGTTTCATTACTTAGTAATAGCTGATATATTTTATTAAAAATAAAATTTAAAGTTTGAATACAAATATAAACATATTAAAGTAACATTAAAAGATGGTCATTCCAATGAACATTCAACCTACCAGTCCTGCTAGAATACTACCTCATGGAGATGAATTGATATACATCTACTTTACCCTCTACATGTGTTTAATACTGTAACTTATGTTCAATATAATTCAATTCATATTCTGATGCTGATGGCTATCATCAAAGACCCACTTCTGTGTTTTCATGTTACTTTAATCCTATATACCAATGTTACATAAAAATTAGGTTAAAGGTTGCTTTAGAATAAGGCTTCTACCATTACACTTGTCATCTTGTGGTCTATATTATTTTATAGCACATCTATCATTTAAATAATTTATTTTAATATTTATATTAACTATAATTTTAATAATTAATAAAACTCTCTGAGCTTATAATATTGAAGTTGTAAATAATTATTTCTTAAAAGATAATTTAAAGAAGTGAAAATGATACTGCCTATTTTGAAATTTGATTTACTTATTTTGGTTTGGCACCATGTACCATATTCTTTCCAAAAGATCATATGTTTTCAAAGAAGTATATATCTCTTGGAACATACATTTTCCTAAAGCAAATTGTTCTCAAGATAGTGAATATAAGATAAATAATGTTCATTTACATGTTATAATTGATTCCTCATCCCTGCTTTGTAAAGCCCATCCCAAATGTCCTCCTTCCCTTGTATGCAGCTATAAATTAGGTTTGATTGATGTCTATCATTTAGATATTAAACAAAACCTGTGTGTATGTAAAATTCTTCCAAATCGAAATCTAGATCCAATTTCAAAGCTTGCCATGTGCTACATGTGCTCTTTGCCCAGTAGTCTAATGATCATTACTGGAGGACGTGTATGCACATAGGTAAACTACGTTTTTGAATATCAAGTCACCTACAAAACAAGCAATATCTCTTTTGAATTAAAATTCTCAAATGCATTTTGAAATCTGATACTTCAAATTTTGAAAGTCACAAATATGTAGTCAGTGCCATTAAATTCTTGAGTCAGACTTCCATGATGATATTAATTCACAAACATCTAAGGTTTCACTTTTCAAAATCTAGCTGTTTTCTGGTAATTTTAGGATTGTAGAGATTTCCTAAAGGACTAAATTAGGACACGGAATAAGAATTTCTAGGAAACACAGACACATGAAAAAATTCATTACTTTGTGCTAGAGAGAGATAGAGAGAGAGAGAGAGAGAGAGAGAGAGAGAGAGAGAGAGAGAGAGAGAGAGAGAAAATGGACATGCCATGCCAGGGCCTTTAGCCATTGCAAATGAACTCCCGGTACATGTGCCATCTTGTACATCTGTCTTATGCTGGTGCTAGGGAATAGAACCTGAGCCCTTAGGTTCCCAGACAATTGACTTAGCTGGTAAGGTCACATTATGTAAGAGACAAATCATTTTAAACAATATACTTAAAATGGGAAGACCAAACTACTTCAAAGATGGTAATATGACCAATTTGCAATATGTTCACATATTGAGTTCTCAATAAAAAGTAAATATATATATATGTATGTATATATGTATATATGTATGTATGTATACATACATATACATATACATATATGCATATATATATATACCATATATATATATACACATACATATATATATATATATATATATATATATATATATATATATATATATATACATATATATTGTTTGGTCAAATCCTGTATGAAAATGAGTGTCTTCAAAAGCTTGTCTCCATGTAGAACATCCAAAACCACTGTCATAGTCATTTGAGTAGAGGGGTCTGAACTGCAAGATGACCAGTGACTAAAAGAGGGCAAATTGATGTGGCTAAGCAACTTCTTATTCTGCAACCCTCAGTGTTCATCATAGTTTGTTCCACCTTTACACATTTCAGCACCTTGCTGTTCTATTGATTTCTTATGCCCTGCATCTTCCCTATGCCACCTGTTTTGTTTCTTTTAACTCCATTCTTAAAACTGTGTCTGTAATAGCCAAAAGAAGGGTAGGACTCCCTACAATGCTATCATTCAGACTCAAAATGGCCTTGATATCCATGACCTCACAGTGCCTGACACCACCTCTAGAAGACCTTCATAATAAGAGGAAAAAAATGACCACCATAATAAGAGAGGGTAAAAAAGCCTAAACATCAATTAAATATCTTTTCAAAATAGAAAAGAAGACATGTTGGAAAGAAGAGATTTAATAGAGGGTGAATTTGGGAGTTGGAAAATACAGGTGGTGGGAGTGAATTATCATAGTTGATTATCTATACTAATGGAAGTTGTCAATGGAAAGGTTAATAAATAAACTAATAAATAAAATATGTGTCTTTTTTTAAACAAACTCTCTGAAAAGGACAAAACTAGTTCTGCAACTATATACTAGAATGTTTGAACTTTTCTCTTAGGCCAATGTTTCCTCTAAATATTTATATTTCATTTCTATGTCTGATGAGAGAAAGGATGAAAGGATCTTTAATTCCAATGAAATGCTACCAGATGTGAAGGGGAATGCACTGAAAACACAAAGGTAAATACTTGTAGATTTAATCCTGATACCTATGTTATTGCTTGTAAGATAGCTTTCAATCCTGGCTTCCCTGTCTAATAGAAACTGGATGTGATTGAAATTTACATAAAGTGTACACAAGAAGCAAATGTAGCATTCAATGTTAGTTTCATTTTTCTATATAAGTACAACCTATGTCATCAAATGTTTATTTCCATCTTAACATGACAGATGCTGTTAATAATTCTCAGGCTAATTTCTGTAAATTATATTATGATATTTATTAACTGACTAACATTTAGGAGTAATTTTCAAGAGCCAAGTTTAAACAAATACCTGAAAATTATAATTTGAAACACTTTTTTGAATAACACATAAGAAACAAAGGATTATAACTTAGCCATAGAATACTATATTTTATGATTTAAATATGTAAAACTTTTCTGTTTCTAGATATTCACATATGATTCTTTTACCTCTTTCATGGAAAATGTATAGCATTTATCCAGCTTGAAATACATAAAATCTCAATATTTTCCCATATTCTGTCTTAAAAATTTTATACATTGGATCTTTCACATTACCACTAATCAGTTCATGAGGAGTCAAAACATTTCATTCAACATAACACAAAACTTGGCCTCTTCTAGGTATATTTTCTTTTCTTATTAGTTACCAGAATGGAACAGAAAAAAAAACTTTACATGTAACATATCATATCCAGAGGCATATATGTATAAACTAGCTTTTAGTATTATATGATTAATGGTACACAATAATTTAAGATAAAGCACATGATAGTTTGAAATCTATACTTATATATTTTGTAATACCAAATTATTTGAGTAATTGAGAGATTAGTTAAGTAGTTTCAAGATAAAAATATTTACAATGTTATTAGTTTAAAAATGCTGTGATTGATACAATTACTTGTATTTAAATATGAGTTTCACCATTGTCTTGAGGAAGAACTCTTGAAAAAAGTTTAACCTACTATGCCCTCATGACTGTTAATAAAATGGTCTCATATCAGTTGTGAGAGCATTGAGAGATTTCACACATGGAATGCTTGACAAACTGTAAGTGATCAGAAAAATGGCACTCCTGATTCCTTCATATTAACTTAATTTGAATAGTATAGGGGCTGGGGTGTCACTTACTGGTTTAGGCTTTTGGTTGCAAAGCCTGCATGCCTGTATTTAATTCCCTAGCCATTCAGATAAAGCTGAGCAGGCACTCATTTAAGCAGCACGAGGCCCTGATGCATGTGCACACTTCACACACACACACTCACACAGGTAAATAAGAACTTTGAAAAATAGTGTAATAACTTAGCTGCATTTTCCCTAGCTAAAAACATGATCACATGATAGTCTTTCTTCTCTAGAGCATTTACTGTGCCCTGCCTTGTGGCATCTCCAGCTTCGTATCAGTGAGGATGTTCTGCCCTTGGAGAAGTCCTTCACATGTTGCCCAAGTGCCACTGAAATGGTGCTTATCATAGATCTGTCACAGTTCATTCACTTCCAGATATTACCCTCTCTCCTTCCCACGTAGCAGCATTATTTAGAATTAGATTTTCAAGTTAATTTTAGTATATTTCAACCTTTTTAAAAGGAATGGGTCAAAAATATTTGAACTATAGTATGTGTTGTCTTCTGACTCTGACTGTTCAAAAATTGTTTAAAACTTTCTAATGATAACTATCCTAAGTATAAACAAAACGATGACAATTTTCTCCCACCACCCCACTCCCCCTCTCAAATCCACCCTGTACTGAATTGCTTCTTCTTTCCAATTAGTCTCTCTTCTATTTTAATGAATCACTTTTCCCCTCCTATTGTGATGGTCTTGTGTAGGTAGAGGGAGTACTGTGAGGTCATGAATATCAAGGCCATTTTTTTTTTTCTGGAAGACAATTATGTTAAGTGAATTTCAGTTGCATAAGCCCACCCATGCTTTCAAAAGCATGGGAAAAATAAATTATGTTGGTCTCTTTTCAGTCACAAGTTTGTCATCTATCAATTCACCAGTGCCGTCCCAGAGTGTGACAAGAACTGTGAGCCCGTTATTTCATATTGTGAGACAAACAGAAAAACGCACTGCACTCACACATAGAATGTTATATTGTCCAAAAATACAAAAGCCTTTACACGTTTATGGTGCAGGGGACATGGCTGCTTGTTGATATTGATTTTTTTTTTCAGAATTGCACATCTGCATAATGATCTTGGAGAAAGCATTACCTAATACAAAGTGCATGACGATATCTATGCTGCTGAGATTATCAAGGATGCACAGAGCTACAAAGGAAGCTGAGGTCTTCAGAGCTTTGCTGTGTGCATACAAAACAGCACAAATTCCAAGGACTATCAACAAAGTATTACCCATGAGCCTCGGCTCAAATGTAAGACATAGTAAACTGCTTTAAAATTAAAAAGTGTAGCCCAGAAACTTTTCTAACTCTTATTTCAAACCTGCCTACTTTATCTTAAGAAAAAATATTTCTAAATACCTTTTATTTTATTATGCATTAAATTTTTTTCTGAGATATTATCTAGTTCTGAGATATATCTAGTTTTGAAAGAATGTTCCAAAAACATGAAATGTTGAGTTTCTGTGATGATTTGAAACAAGTAGCCCTGCACTCAGCACAAAATTAACAGTATGGTTTCTATTCAGTTTAGTGAGAGAGAAAAGTAGGCATGATCAATGAACATACATAGTTTTCTGTAAAAATAATCACAAGGGAGAGAAAGATCCATCCTAAAAAATTGTCTTTTGAATGCTATTACATTTGTGAGAGATAGTCAATTTACTGCAATTCTGTTAGTGTTTCCATATTTTATTGTCCTTATATTTAGAACCTTTTTCTTTATTGTTTCTCTCTCTTTTTCTCTGTCTTCCTCTCTTCTGATTAACATAAATTTAATGCATTTTTCTATATATGCATATGTGAGCTTTATCTTCTTCACTATGTGTTATTTCATTTATGGATCTAGGTAATTGATTTGTACATATTTCTGAAAATGTATACTTTTCATATTGACTATTTTAATAATGTCCTCTTGAGCATGTATGATGTTGAGTCTGCAATCCAACTATAGTGTAAGAACATATTGACAGAATGAATCTTTTAGAAATAAGATTTTTGATTCACAAGTACATATGTTTCAAATTGAATTGCTCTGCTCCCATGCACTACGTGGAAAATATTTTTGCACACAAACACAACAGTATGGAAATATCTGTCAACATGTTTTTTTTTTAACTTTATTAGACCATACAATCATTTGTTAAACATGTGTTAACTGATAGGTCACAATATTTAGGGCAAAATTGTTGATATTAAAATATCACAGTTAACCAGTCAGGAATATCTGCTACTATCCAAGAAGCTTATATTATATTCTAACAAATAATTAGTGAAGCTTGTCCTACAGTGCTTGATTTTATGACAGCCTCTTGGCCTGAAGGGGAAAATAGATTAGATTTTTGAGAAAAAAAAAAAAGTCTTCTGAGCTTTTCATCGTGTGCAAATAGATATTGTATCCTGGAGAGTACTGAAAATGCATAAGATTTATGTACAAATTAGGAGTCTATTTAAATACTGAAAGCCAGTGTAATTAACTTGCACAACTTATAACTGCAAGACATCAAGCAGTCAATGAGAAAACTGTACTCTGCTTAGGGCCACAACTTAGCATTTAGTAGCAGAATGCAATTCTCAATCATTAAACCCTTAAATATCCTCTAACCATGGTTCTGTTGGCTTCCTTTTCTTCCATGCCATCCATGATTTGGTGTTTCTAATTTAATCATTACTCTTTTATTTCACAATAATAATTAGTCTTTCTCTGAATAACTGAAATGAGTAATTAGCTAAGTTTTCAAACTTTTGTGCTATTTAGAATAAGCACTTCATATGTTTTTTTTCTTTTCTTTTAATTTTTACTACATAAGAACAGTATATATGGTTTCCACTGCAGACAGCAAACATCCTGGAGGCAGGTGTTGTTATATATTTGTACATACTTCCATATACCTTGCATGCCAGTGCCACCTAAATATAAATTATACATGGTATGCCCTAATAATTTACCTATCAAGCTAAGACTTTTTTGTTTTGTTTTGTTTTTGTTTTTGTTTTTGTTTTTGTTTTTGTTTTTGTTTTGAGGTAGGGTCTCACTCTAGCCCAGGCTGACCTGGAATTCACTATGTAGTCTTAGGGTGACCTCACACTCATGGCGATCCCCCTACCTCTGCTTCCCAAGTGCTGGGATTAAAAGTGTTTATTACCATACCTGGCTAAACTAAAACATTTGGGGGAGTAAAAGAATGTTGGAGTAATAACTCTTAGAAAAACAATTATAAATCTGAAATATCCAGGGCAAACTGAAACATGGTCTCCATAACTAATTATCATGTTTTTTTTCTTTATTATTTTATTTGAGAGTGACAGAAAGAGAGAGAGGGAGAGACACAGATAGAGAGAGAATGAGCGTGCCAGGGCTTCCAGCCACTGCAAACGAACTCCAGATGCGTGAGCCCCCTTGTGCATCTGGCTAATGTGGGACCTGGGGAACCGAGCCTCGAACCGGGGTCCTTAGGCTTCACAGGCAAGCGCTTAACCGCTAAGCCATCTCTCCAGCCCCATGTTTTTATTTTAAAATTTCACACAGGTGTCATATAATTCATATTCTTTATCCTTTTTCTTTTCAAAACAGGGAGGGGTGTATGTGATGCCACATGACTTTGTTTTTTATTATTACAGACATACTTAGTATTGATACATCCTGTGTGGTACCATCCTTTCCCATGCCCCTGTCCCCATTCCACAGGGGTCCCTCCTCAGAGGGCTTATAGGTATTCTAAATGGGGTTGCTGGTTATGTGTGTGGGAGCAGCAGTCAATTGCTGGGGGATGCAATGCCTCTGGGCATGATGTCCCAACCTGCGGCTTTTACAATCTTTCTGCTTCCTCTTCACCAAATTTCCCTGAGCTGTGGTGGGTGTATTTTAAGTCTACTTCAGTGATGAACTCTTAGGGCCTTCTGGATCTCTGCTTTGGTAGGAGTTAAGTATCTGCAACATGTGTCTCCTTCACCCTGGCACAGATTGTCATGCTCAACAAGGAAGCAGCACTCTTGCCCATCTCCCCAGTTACTCTGTGGTTTCAGCTGAGGCTTGGCTGAAATGTGAGGGCTAGTTTACCTCCTCGGATCTCACTACCTTTTGAAAAAAAAAAAAAAAAAAAAACAGATTCACCATTAGAGAAGTGATTAAATAGGATAAACATTATTAACCTAGGTTGAAATTGATGGATGTACCTCCTTTAGTAGCCAGACACTAGTGGCATAAACGTTGTCTCCAAAGTATTCTGACTAGATTACCACTTCCAGATATGGGATCCTTTCCATTAAATGGATCTCTTAGCCAGTCATAAAGATATTGATTACCCACCAAAGCTGTGTGCCACTATTGCATCAATGTGTACATTTTGTCAGGATGATTGCTTCTGCGTAGCACAGACCCCTCGTTTCTCACACTGTTGTTTGCCACTTGCCCCCAGTAGCTCATGAAGCACTTTCCAGCACTAGATGGGCTAATTTTCTGAAATGTAGCTCTCTTCCAGATTCTGGCCACATCTCCATGTTCTGTACCAGCAGCATATGATGTCTTCAGCAATAGGTGGGTAATCAAGTGCTTTGACAGAATCCTGTCTTATTTTTGAGACCTTGTAGGTTTTGCCAATCAGTAGCTCATTGTGGGTACAACTGATTTCTGGTACTGAGAATTATATGTCAGAGTCATAAATAAATAAAGATAGGCTTCATCCCACCCTCTCCAGGACCTTTCTTTTCAGGTGCTTCCCCCCATACACCTGTTTGAGGGTTCAATCTTTTGGTCAATCTTCAAGGATAAAAATTTCTATGATACCAGTTAATCTTGGGTTTAGTTTTATGTTTTTTTTTTCCCCACCCTCCCCTTCACATCCCCCCAAACCCTTTTATCACTCTTTTCTGGGCATCAAGTTGCCTACCAGGAATGTCAGCAACACAAGCTGATCCAGGTTAGGAACTACAGATGAGTGAGATGATGTGGCATTTGTCTTTCTGGGATTGTGGGAGTTTTCTCAGTATAATATTTCAAGTCTATCCATTTTTCTATAAGATTCTTTGTCCCATGTTTTTCTTTCTACAGAGTAGAATTCCACTGTGTAAATGTACCACACTTTTTAATCTATTCATTAAATGATGGGCATCTGGCTTAATTCCAGCTTTTATGAATTGAACAGTTATAAATATGGTAGAGCAAATATCTCTGTAGTGAAGCATGGAGCATTTAGGGTAAATATCCATGAAGGGAATAACTTGGTTTCTTGGTAATTCTATATTCAGCTTTCTCAAGAACTCCTTACTGATTTCCATAGTGGTTTGAGTGGTTATTTAATTTTCAAGACTGCTGGGGTTTTGTTCAGGAAGTCTTTCCCCACACCTATATCATGGAGAATTCCTCCTATTTTCCATTTCAATATGTAAGAGTTTCAGGTGTTATGTTGAGATCATAAATCCATTTGGACTTGATTTACTTGTATGGTGATAAAAGTGTGTCTAATTTCATTTTTCTACATATGGTTATTTAATTTGCTCAGCACCATTTGTTGAAGATGCTGTCTTTTCTACAATCTATATTATAAGCATTTTTGTCCAAGATCAAGTAGTTACTTAACCAAAAGTCTGGGTCTTTGATTATATTCCATTAGTCTATATTTCTTTCATTTTTGCCAGTACCATGCTGTTGTTATGACAGCTTTGGAATATAGCTTTAGTAAAGCCTGCTGCCATTCCATATGGATTTTGAGATCAATTTTCTGTCTCTGTTATGAATGATGCTGGAATTTTTCTAAGAAATACATTAAATCTATATTTTGTGGTAAATTTGCTATTTTCCTATTATTAATTCTACCTATCCAGGAGCATGGAAGATCCTTCCATCTTCTCAAGTCCTCCTCACTTTCTTTCTTGAGTGTTTTGTTTTGTTTCTTTTTTAATGTTTTCATTATAAAGATCTTCTACTTCTTTGGTTAGTGTTATTCCAAAGTATTTATTTTTTATTGTGTTTTTTGTTGCTATTGAAATGAGACAGTTTCAATGATTTCTTTCTGTGAATATTTGTCCTTAACATATAGAAATGCTCCTACTTTTGTGTGTTTATTTTATATCCTGCACCTTTATTGAAAGAAGTAATCTCCTTTAGAACTTTTTATATGGATACTTTTGATCACTGATGTATAGGATCATCTCATTTGCAAATAGAGCTAAATTGACTTCTTTCTTTCCAATTTGTATCTCTTTTATTTCTTTCTCCTGCCTTGTTTCTTGGGCTAGTACTTCAAGTACTACATTGAAGAGCAGTGGTCAGAGTGGGCAGCCCTGTCTTTTTTCTTATCTCAATGGGAACTCCTTGAATCTTTCCCCACTAAGTATTATTTCAGCTTAGGTGTCTTTATTGTATTTATATTTAAATCCTCCCTTCCCATTTTCTACAGCACTTTGATCATGAAGTGATGTATTTTGTCAAAGGCCTCCTCTGCATATATTGAAATAATAATGTGGGTGTTGTGATTAATATATTTTATGTGGTCTTACTCATCAAGGGACTGATCCAACAAGAGGACATCACAATCATAAATCTATATGCACCAAACACAGGTGTACCACATTTTATAAAACAATAATACTTAACAACAAAACAGAAATAAACACCAACACCATCATAGTTGGGGACTTCAATATTCTACTATCATCAATAGATAGATCATGCAAACAGAAAATAAACAGGAAAATAAGAGAGTTCAAAAACACCATAGAACAACTAGACCTAACAGACAGCTACAGAACCCTCCACCCCAATTCTATAGAATACATATTCTTCTCAGTAGCCCATGGAACCTTCTTCAAAATACATCATATGTTAGGCCATAAAGCATGCCTCTATAAATTCAAGAAAATTTATATAATTTCCTATATTATATCAGATCACAATGCTGTGAAGCTAGAAATTAACAAGAAGAGAAACTTCAGGAATTCCACCAGTTCCTGGAGACTGAACAACACTCACTTAAATAATGAATGGGTAATGAAAGAAATAAAAAGTAATTATAACATTTCTATAATGCTTCCCATAAAATGCCTTTTATGAAGCTGTCATCACACTGATACAAAAACCAGACACAGATGCAACAAGAAAATAAAACTATAGGATGCTGAACTTAGATGCAAAGATCCTAAATAAATCCCTTGCAAACCAAATTCAACAACACATCAAAAGCATTACCTACCATCATCAAGTAAGTCTCATCTAAAGGATGGTTCAACATATGAAAGTCAGTCAACATAATCCACAACATAAATAAAATTATTCTTCATCTTTTTTAACTTAAAATTATTGTGGCCATATTTTCAAATGGTATAAGTTCAAAATTACTGTCTTGGGCTAGAGAAATGGTGTAGAAGTTAAAACACTTTCCTATGAGGCCAAAGGACCCTGGTTCAATTACCCAGTACCCACATAAGCCACATTCAAGAAGTGGTGCATGTGCCCAGAGTTCATTTGCAGTGTCTGGAGGCCATGACATGTCCAATCTCTCTTTCTTTTTGCTTCTCTCTCTCTCTCAAAATAAATAAATGAATAAAAAATATTTTAAAAGAATGAATAACAAAATTACCATCTTGTTAATAAGCGCGTGTTTGTACCTTTGTTTCTTGTTGACATTCATATATTTTACCATTCCTTAAAGATCATAGATAATAGTATTATAATGATCTTTTTAAGGCATATAGGTATATGTATCTTATGAAGAAATGTTAAAGTAAGAATAATTAATTGAAAAGAGACATACTTCTGAATTTTTGGATACTTTTAAATTTATTTTTATTTTATTTATTTATTTGAAAGTGACAGAGAGAGAGAGAAAGAGGCAGAAAGAGAGAGAGAAAATGGGCGTGCCAGGGCCTCCAGCCACTGCAAACGAACTCCAGATGTGTGCACTCCCTTGTGTATCTGGCTAACGTGGGTCCTGGGGAATCGAGCCTCGACCCAGGGTCCTTAGGCTTCACAGACAAGCGCTTAATCGCTAAGCCATCTCTCCAGCCCAGTTTTTGGATATTTTTGAGTAATTGCCTCATGAAAGTTCTAACTACATGTGAATATTTTTAGTTGACTTTGGTACATACAGGTGCAGTTAATAATCAAATACTTATATATGTTATTTTTAATAATTTAAGAATAGTACCTTATCAGTGTTAATTGACACTTTATAAAACTGAGTCATTTGGAATTTCTTATGCACAGAACTTCTGAAAAAAATTTAACCTTCACTTTGTTGATTTATAAGAGCAAATATAAAAGTCATTTTATCTTGATATTATTTTTCATTCATAAATGATTGAATCAGTACTCACATTTCAACTTCATTTTGAAACCTGGGGATCCATGTAGATAGTTGTTACAAAATAACTATATTTGAGCAACTTCCCAATGGAACTACTAAACAACCATGAGCAAACATGCATCTTTCTGCCTTCACTTATAAAGAATTTGGTAGCAGAAACTATTGCAGCTAGGCTACTCACAGTCCTGGATAACTTCATCTGGGGCTGGAAGCTTTCCTTGGAAGCCATGTCATGGTCTCAGCATCTCCACTGGGTCTGCACTGTAGCCCATGGTCCATCCTTGCAGCTCCATCCAGTCTCCATACAGGCATCCAGCAAACCTGCCTCACACTGCCCACAGTCACTTCCAAAACACAAGACAATGTTGCAAACTCAATGTCCCTCTCTTTCCTGCATTTCTTATACTCCACAGTACCAGGTAGGGTGGCAATTTGTTAGTACATTGGGGAAATGAAGAACAGGACATTCATTAAGCATCCATGCCCCTTCAAAAGAGTCCACATTCTTCCTGTTGCCCCAGTGCAGATCAGATGGCCCATTCTCAAAGGTTGCAATCTCTCAATTTTATGGTGAATGGGAAGCAGTTTAGGCCCAAAGATTTCATTTTTTTCCATGCCATATCCCTCTGCTCATATCAGTCCAGTGCAACACTACACAACTTATCAGGATACAGCCATAACAGCAAGCCTCTCAAACTTTCTATCCCAGTTCAAGCAAAGCTCTTTCTACCCTCATAAAACAACCCTCATAGTCCATAGTTCTTACTGCAGTCAGGCCTTTCAAGTCTGACCAGAATAGTACAGTAAGCTATACTTAAAGCACTTCAAGGAATCTCTTAGGTCAAGGTTGAAAATCTTTCTACGTCCCTCTTGAAAATCAGCTCCAAAAGGTCAAAGCCACATGGTCAGGAGTCTAGCAACAACCCTACTCCTGGTACCACTTTACTGTTGCAGTCAGGTGCACATTGCTAGCAGAAATCACCCAACCAAGAGAAGTTTGTGGGGGAAAAAAAGAGGTTTATTTTGGCTACAGACTTGAGAGGGAAGCACCATGATGGCAGGGAAAACTATGACATAAACAGAGGGTAGACATCACCCCCAGGTTAACATAAGATGGACCATAGCAACAGGAGAATGTGCCATACACTGGCAAGGTAATACTGGCTATAATATTCATAAGCCCACCCCCAACAATACACTGCCTCCAGTAAGCTTTAATTTCCAATTGCCATCAGTTGGGGAACCTAGCTTTCAGAATACTGAAGTTTATGGGGAACACCTGAGTCAAACTACCACAGGTATTCACTTGTCTTTTCTGTACATAAGATACAAACATCTCTTAAGAAGAGATCAAGAGCATCTGCCATATTATATTATCACACTTAACATCTAGGATCTTGATAAACACTTTGCTGTATCTTGATGAATTTTTTTGTGAATTTTGTTGATTTGGGGATCTAATCTTGATAATCCAAATTATCTACAAATTTATGGAGAAACACATAAAATAACACAATGGATAAATAACTACTAACTGATCAAATATTTTATTTCAAATAGCTGAATATTTGAACATGCAAAGCAGTTTCTCTACCATAGCAATCCTATATTGGGAAGATAGTAAATGCTACTGGAGGTAGCTCCATTTTTCATTTTTCTTCATAGCCCCTAAGAGAACATTCTGGTGTCTATTTCTACTACAAATTAAAATGTAAAAGAAACTTCTCATCTCACCTTGTTTACTGCTTATCCAATATGGAATATACAGAAACAAATTTCAAGCTTTATGTTTTCTCTGTTCACATTGTGTGCTGCCTACTTTAAAAAATATATTTTATTTATGTATTTATCTGTTTATTTAACAGAGAGAGAGAGGCAGATATATATAGAGAGAAGAATGACATACCAGGGCCTCTTAGCCACTGCAATTATCTCCATGTGCTTGTACCACTTTGTGTATCTGGTTTGATGTGTGTACTGGGGAATCAAACCTAGGTCTTTAAGCTTCAGAGACAAGGGTCTTAACCACTAAGTTATCTCTCCAATCCAGAGGCTGCCTTCTTAGTGACTGATTCAATCATCTCCACATGCCAATAGTCCAGCCCATAGTTTTTACCTAGACAGATCTTCTTCTTTTCAACTTGCTCTTCTCATCTTCTTTCTTTTAGTGATTCCTCCTCCCCCTCCTCCTTTTCTTCTTCACCTTCTCCTTCTCCTCCTCCTCCTTCTTCTTCTCCTCTCTCTCTTCCTTTTACTCTGTCTCTGTTTCCTCCAACCTATCCTAATACATTTTTTATTATTTACTTATTGCTTTTGAGGAGCAGTTTGAAGGTAGGGTCTCACTCTAGCTTAGGCTGACCAAGAATTCACTATGTAGTCTCAGAGTAGCCTTGAACTCTTGCTGATCCTCCTACCTCTGCCTCCCAAGTGCTGGGGTTAAAGGCATGTGCCATGAGGCCCAGCTCATTTCTACCCTAATACTTTTAACATAATACCTTCCTCAACAGTGACAGACATTGAGGCACAAGACTTTAATCTCAGCACTCATGAGGAAGACGAAGGAGGATGGCAATGAGTTTGAGGCCACTCTGAATTCAAGGTTAGCCTGGGCTCAAACAAGACCCTACCTCAAAAAAAAAAAAAAAAAAAAAAAAAAAGAAAAAGAAAAGAAAAAAGAAAAAAGAAAAAAAAAAAAAAGAAAGCAAAGAAAATGTGATGCACTAGTCAATGTTCTAACTCTAAGAGTCAAGGGTTGCCTACAGGTACAATGGGATGTCCTAAATGACAGGATGGGGTACAATCAAAATTTTGGTAATTTGATGATTCTGATGAAGGGCTGGCAGGAAGATTATTTAGAAATGCATCATTACTAATAACCTGCTGGCCTTGCTCTGTCTGGTGGGTTCTGTTCCAGTGCTATATCACTTCCAGTGACACATACATGATTGATTGGTTGGTAGTTTTCAGTTTCTCATCTTGGAGATTCACTGAAACAATGGATTGATAAAATAAAACTCAAAGAAATGTGAAAAGCTCTACCATTCTCAGCAACTGTTTGTATGGAAAAAATATTTACTTTTCATAAAGATGTTTTACATATATATATATATATATATATATATATATATATATATATATATGATATATATGTATATAATTACCTTATTATTAAATAAATACTTAAATTTTTGTAAAAAGGGACAGTTTAGTACGTATTGCTTTTTCTTCAAATTTGTATAAAAAGAAATGCAGCAGTAAGAGTTATAAGTGTCAGGACTGGAGATATGGCTTAACAGTTAATTGCTTGCCTGTGAAGTCCAAGGACCCTGGTTCAAGGCTCTATTCCTCAAGACCCACGTTAGCCAGATGCACAAGGGGGCGCTCATGTCTGGAGTTCATCTGCAGTGGCTGGAAGCCCTGGAATGCCCATTCTCTCTCTCTCTCTGCCTCTCTTTCTCTGCCACTCTCATCTGTCACTCTCAAACAAATAAAAATGAACAATTTTTTAAAAAAGAGTTACGTCAATGCAGTGCATTTGCATTTTATGTTGCAATCCTTGGAAGCATAGCAGTATGTTAGACTGAGTTATAATAAAAGTTTATAATAAATTGGCAACAGATAAATTACTCTAAAAAAGAGGGGAAAAAAGAGTCAATAATCAGTGATATTTTCTCTTATAATTTTCTGGTTACCAGAAGTAGAAAATGTAATGTGTCAATGTCAAATATCATTGTCACATCGCACAATTCAGAAAAAAAAATATTATGCTGCAAATCAATACAAAATTATTCACATGTTTTTAATGGCAGTTTTCTCCAATTACATTTGCTACATCTCTCTTTGTCTTCTACAAATATTAAGTAGTTTACTCTTTGGGAAATGACAGTGGTATCACTTGAGATAAGTAATGTGAAGTGAATAATTCCTTGTGCAATCTAGTAAAAGATAAATGGCAAACCTAGTAGTGCTCTAACAACAGTGTAAAGATTGGTCAGGAATAAGCTGGGTGCATGGTAAGGAGGCAAAGATGATATAAATTCAGGAAAGGCCCAAAGGAATTTGTAAAGGCCATAACATAGGCCACTCAGTGCCCGATATGTCAAAGTGGCACTGCAACCATACTGACATGCTCCGAGCAGGCTTTTCCACTACAGAGTGCTACGTCCTGAACTGCAGCTGTGCATTCCTGAAACACATAAAAAGATTCAGAAATGATTGCTTAGCAGGTGAAAGACATTTACGTGTTTGTGGAAGAAGAGTACTATGATTGGGCTGGAGAGATGGCTTAGTGGTTACGCACATGCCTATGAATCCTAAGGACCCTGGTTCGAGGCTCAATTCCCCAGGACCCACGTTAGCCAGATGCACAAGGGGGCGCACGCGTCTGGAGTTCGTTTGCAGTGGCTGGAAGCCCTGCTGCACCCATTCTCTCTCTCTCTCTCTCTCTCTCTCTCTGCATCTTTCTCTCTCTCTATCTGTTGCTGTCAAATAAATAAATAAACAAAAAAAATTTTAAAAAAAGAGTACTATGATTACTTGAGAACCAGGATATGGATTGGGCTGAAGATATGTTAATAGAGGAAGGCAGGCTATGAGTGGGAAAGGAAAAAGCAGTCACCCCAAAACACACTCACACACCCATATGCAAAAAAGACATTGACCAGTGTCTTTAAAAGACACATTTTTATTACGTCTGTTTTTTATTATTAAAACAGATGAGTTCTTTCTGTCGACTTCATTATAAATATTAAAATATAACTTCTTATACCATTTGCAGAGGCATAGTTGGAACTGTGAAATAGAGCTGGCATATTGTATCTCATATGTGGCATCTACAGCAACATGTATGTGTGTATGTGTGTGACTTGATGGTAGAGGAGAACCATGCAAGGAGAGAAATGATATAAAGGGAAGGGAGGAGACAAAATATTGCAAAAGGATAAAAGACAAACATTATATGTGTAATCTCATATGCAGAATCTAGATTTAAATACACATGCAGAAAAGAGACTATAGAAGGGAAATCAGGAGGGGGCATTAAGAGGGGATTACTAATTAATGAAGGTGTGAATATGAGCAGAGTACAGTAAGATAAATGCATGAAAATATCATAATGAAACCCATTATTGTGCATGCTAACTGAAAGAAATTATACACACACACACACACACACACACACACACACACACACACACATGCACACACGCACACAGTCTTCTTTAGGACACAATTAAAGTTGCAACATAGTTTTATTTGAAATATATTATAACAAAATATATAAACACTTCCACAAAATAGAAATTATACAAATACATTGAGTGAAAACATGCTGGTCATAAAACATAATAAATATAGATTCCCAAGGTTAGAATGCACATGTGGACTCACTCATCTATTCCTATTTCAGAGTTCATGTTAAGAAGAGGGAAATTTCTTTTAAAAATATTCATTTTAAGCAAGGAACCTTAGCCAGTAGTTTAATTCTCCTAATAAATATAACATCACATAAGTGCTACCACTATTTCCTGTAGTAGATAGCAAATTTGAGCCAAACTAATTAGCAGTAAATCTGCCAGAACTCACTCAAAATAGTCTACCAGTTTACCAGAATAGGAAAGTATGAGTTAAAAAATGTTATTATATGATGAAAGAAATTTTATCATAAATTTCTAGGGTTACTTAACTAATTTGTCTGTCTTATCCAGTCATACTCATTTGTCTGCTTTTAAAGTCAGTGAAAGAATGTGCTACACACTTGAGATGAAGAGATTTTCAGAATATTTCTAATAATTTTGATTCATATTGGCTTCTATTTATTTGTTCAAGCACATTTTATCCAAGTAATAAAAGCTCATATCCAATTCATTCATTAAAATCTGAAATTCTTCCATCTTTAGATGAGTTCTGTTCTTTAGACTTATTTTATTTACTTTTTGTTATACTGATATTCCTGCTTTATCATTTCTTTTACTCTTTTCCTCAATTTTTTCCAGTGATAGTTTTCAGAACACCTTTCTTAAAATATCCGATGTCATTTAAGTGCGGCTAATTAAGTTTCATTAAAGCATGCCAATGAAATATGTTTTTTAAAATATTTTATTTTTTAATATTGATTCATTTATTTGAGAGAAGAGAGAGAGAGAGAGAGAGAGAGAGAGGGCATCTCCAGCCACTGCAAACAAACTCCAAATGCAACACCCTGTGCATCTGGCTTAAGTGGGTCCCGGGGAATCAAACCTTTGACTTTGTAGGCAAATGGCTTAACCACTAAGTCATTTTTCCAGCCCCGGTGAAATCTTAACAGCAATGAACACTTATTTAAAGAATGAAGTTGCGGGCTGGAGAGATGGCTTAGTGGTTAAGCGCTTGCCTGTGAAGCCTAAGGACCCCGGTTCGAGGCTCGGTTCCCCAGGTCCCACGTTAGCCAGATGCACAAGGGGGCGCACGCGTCTGGAGTTCGTTTGCAGAGGCTGGAAGCCCTGGCGCGCCCATTCTCTCTCTCTCTCCCTCTATCTGTCTTTCTCTCTGTCTCTGTCACTCTCAAATAAATAAATAATTTAAAAAAAAAAAAGAATGAAGTTGCTATTTGATGGTGTGTTTTCAGGGTAATAAACCAATAGTAGTTTTGTAATAAGAGTTATTTCCCTAATATCGGCAGCTTTATTGATTTATGCTGTGCTTTTAAGGGATACAGCATTATTTTTAATCTTTTAAGGAAAAATGATTTTTAGTGTCCCTCATCTTCAAATGCACAGATGATGGAAAATTATGGAGGGATGTAGCTCTACAACAGAGAAGCACTACCACATTGTGGAAATCTAGGCTACCCTCCACAGGCACATTCTGATTTTCTTTTTCTTTTTTCTTTCTTTTTCTTTTTTTAATTTGAGAGCATGACAGACACACAGAGAAAGACAGAGGGAGAGAGAGAGAATGTGCGCACCAGGGCTTCCAGCCTCTGCAAACGAACTCCAGACGCGTTCGCCCCCTTGTGCATCTGGCTAAAGTGGGACCTGGGGAACCGAGCCTCGAACCAGGGTCCTTAGGCTTCACAGGCAAGCGCTTAACCGCTAAGCCATCTCTCCAGCCCTGATTTTCTGCATCTTTATGCAACAGTACTTACATTTTGATTTTATTTTTCTCTTCAAAACCACTTATATTTTGCAGCCACAGAAACAAGATTCAAATACTGAACTAGTACTCCTGAATCATGCTAAGGTTGTCAAAAGCAAGAAAAGTTACGGAATTGCTTAAATTATTAACTAAACTGAAGGTTAGAAGGAAAGAATTAGATATCATTGACTTCCACATTAAGTACAGGGTTTAGCTAATGATATTGTCACCCATGTTAGTTTTCTGTTGAATTTGTTTGCTTGTTCATTTGTTTTTAGTATAAATCCATTATATAGTGTTGACTTTCATACAGACAATTTCCTTCAAGTTGGTCATGTGCTCTAATGATATTCATCCCTTCTGTATGCTATTCTTTCTCTTTTCTCTCCCTAAGACCCCTGCTTTGATATCTATCTCAGTCTCTCTTTTGCTTTCATGTCACACTTATAAAATTTTATATCTCTATATACAATCTAAGGTCTATAAATGAGTGGAAATGTGGTATTTGACTTTCAGAGTATAAGTTATTTCACTTAATATGGTGATATCCAGTTTTATCCACTTTCAGGCAAATGACATCATTTCATTTTTGTATGGCTGAATAAAATTTCATTGTGTGTATATACCATATTTTCTTTATTTATCCATTCAAGGATAGATACATATAGCTTGGCTATTGTGACTAGTGTTGAAATAAAAATAGATGAGCAAATAGATGAGCAAGTATCTCTGTGGTATTTTGATTTACAGTGCTTTGCTAAGTGGTATAACTGAGTAATATTTTTTTTATTAAGTATGAGGAGCCTTCACACTGATGTCCACCATAGTGGCTGAACTAATTTCCATCCTCATCAGCAATATAGAAGGGTTCCTTTTTTTTTTACATTCATCAGTAATTGTTCTATTTGTCTATTTGTTCTCTTTATGGTAACCATTCTCAACGGAGTTAGATGAAATCTCAACGTAGTTTTAATTTGCAATTCTTTGCTGCTAAAGATTGGGCTCAGCCAGGCGTGATGGTGCATGCCTTTAATCCCAGCACTCAGGAGGCAGAGGTAGGTGGATTGCCATGAGTTTGAGGCCACCCTGAGACTACATAGTGAGTTCCAGGTCAGCCTGGGCTAGAGTGAGACCCTACCTCAAACAAACAAACAAACAAAAAAAATTGGTCTCAAGTTCGTATTGTTACTTATTGCCCATTTCTACTTCATATTATCAGAACTGCCTTTTCATTTCATTAGCCTATTTATTGGTTGTTATATTTTGTTTTGGTTTACAACTGTGTTTTTGAATTCTTATACATTTTATATATTAATTCTTCAAAACATGTATATTTAACAAAGACTGTCTGTTACTCTGCAAAATATAACAATATATCTTACCCAATTCTTTTCTTTTATTTACAGATGTTGTTTAAATTTTGTAATCTCAGTTGCTTTTTCAATTTTTTTTTTTTTTTTTCCCTTTTGGTGCTTCAAGGTAGCGTCTTGTTCTAGCCCAGGCTGACCTGGAATTCACTATGTAGTCTCAGGGTGGCCTTGAACTTATGGCACTCTTTCAGAAAGAAACAAGGTATCATTATTTCTTTCTTTTTTTTTTTTTAAGTAGGGTGCCACATCAACACAGGCTCAATCAGAACATGCCCTGTATCCCAAGCTTGCCACAATCTCTGGGTGACCCTTCAGCCTCAGCCTTCTGAGTGCTGAGATGAAAGATGCATTTCACCATGCCTAGCTTTATATGTCAATTCTTGTTATTATTTCCTAAAGAAAGTTTTGTATTCAATTTTAGGAATTTTTAAATTACCTTTGTGATATCATTGATGCATCATTATTTATTTTTTTTAGTTTTAATTTTACAATGTAAACTGTTAACTAGGCAAAAGATTCTTGAAACATTTTTGGAAAACAAAATTATTCTCTTTTTAAAAATTAATTTTTATATTTTAAATTTTATCAATATTTTTATTTTTTTATTTTCAAGGAAACTGAGAGGGAGAGAGAGAAAAAATGGGCATGCCAGTGACCCCAGCCACTGCAAACAGAACTCCAGGTATATGCACCAATATGTCATGAGACCTTACATAGGTACTAGGAATCAAACTCAGATTGTTAGGCTAAACAGGCAAGTGCCTTAACTGCTGGCTCATCTCTCCAGCCCTTATTTATATATTTTTCTTAATAAAGTCTCATGTACAATGTGTATTCCTGGTAAATTGTATATTATAAACAGGACTTCTGCTTACAAAATATAAAATATTTGTACAATGGGTTTACATCTTATATTCACATAGTAAAACTATTTTGTGTAGATTTATCTTGTAAAACTGTTATAGTTAATGTTTGTACATGATAATTTTATCAATCAATGTAATCACTTCATTTAATTTTCCAAAGGTATAAAAGAAGTTTCCATTTCACAAATAATTTCCTATTATCATCTATTCCTCAGTTATTTGCAAAAGTCTTTGGAGAGGTCCCTTTCTCTTTCCAAAATATGGGCAGGTTACTTAAACTTGTACTGTATTTCTTCTTAATGGCATACTGACAATGAGAAAAAAAGCTGAACCTAAATTCTATTTTTATTTAATTATAGATAGTTCAGTGGATTTTAGCAGTAATACATTTGACTCTACCATATTTCAGAACATAGAATAAATCTCTTTATCAATTCTGACATTTACCCATCATAAAACTTTAAACATTTGTTTGGAAAGAACTATATGTTATTAAATTTCATTGGACTATGTTTAAAGAAGAAATTATGTATTTCCAAATATGGAAGTATATTTGGAAATGTTCACAAATCATGGAATAAATATATGTGTTATGTCCAAAAGGCCATAATCTGTGTAGAATGAAAATGAACAGTGTAGTGCTGGAGAGATGGCTGAGCAGTAAAGGTACTTCCTGTACAATTGTGAGAACCAGAGACTGATGGAATTTGAACCCCCAACATTCACTTAAACATCTGTGAATGTGGACACATGTTTGAAAGTCCAGTCCTGTAAGGGAGTAGACACCCAAGAATACCCAGAGCATGGGAAAAATGGCACATTGAATGATTAATAAGAGACAGAATCTTGTTCAAATAAGAACAAGAAGAAAAGTGATGATGTAGACCCCTGGATTTCTGCCTCTGGCACCTCATGCAAGCACAGCTTGCTAAAAATGAGCTCAAGGAATGCAATATGAGCCCATATCTGTGCACAAATATCACATACACAAGCAAAATTTTTTAAAAAAGGGGGCATACACCAATATTAAATAAGCTTATGACATGCAGCCCAAGAATAAAAGGATGGAAGAATGCAGTGTGTATAAGTTATTTTCTCATTGCTGAATCAAAATACCAATCAGAATCATCTTAGAGAAGTAAAGACTTGATTTCGGCTTACAGTTACAGAAGTCAGAGTCTATCATGACAAGAGAAGCATAGCAGGAACAGAGAGCTAGACTTCACATCATCCCATCCATAGGGAGCACTGAGAGAGGAAAGGAGGCAGAAAGCAGTGCTGGACTGTTGCACTTCATGCCCATCCCCATTGGCATATTTTCTCTAGTAATGCTATACCTTCTAAAAGTTCAACAAATTTCCCAAGCACATAGCCTATGGAGAACATTTTACATTCAAACCACCACATTCCATTCCTGGCCCCCATAGGCTCCATGGCCAATTTATGATTCAAAATCCATATAATCTAGACTCATATGAATCTCAAGTCAATGTCTTAACTGGGAACCCTGTAAAATCAAAACACAAGTTACAATTTTCCAAAATATAATGACACAATACACACTCCCATTCCAAAAGTGAGAAGTAGGTTATAGCAAAAGAGATTAGATTAAAACAAAACAGAGAACCAGACTGGGCAATTCTAAATCCTGTAACTCTATGTCTGGTGTCTGAATCTCATGAAGAAATTGTCTGTGCTCCAAAAGGCTTGGACAGTTTTATCCTTCCAGCTTTGTTGCTTGTAGCATCTGTTCTGGGCAAGATTTCCTGGATCATGTAATCTTCCTTGGAGGCTATCTGAAAGTCTTTACATCTTCAAAATTCTGGGGTGCACATTATAATATAAGGTACACCTTCATAGTTTCACAGATTGGCGTCACAGGGCCTCTTTTTAGTGACTAAATTTCTGTCTCACATTTCATAGTCTCAGCAGTTTTCTGGAATTGTGGTGTAATACATGTCTCTCTGTACCTTGAATTTTTATTCTTCTTAAACCAGTACCACATGGGCTATGCTGCCAAGCTCTGCTGTCAGATAGGAATGAAGCCTGGCCTTGGCTCTCTGTTACAGCATCCTCTGTATGCTGACTATGGAGAGCAATAAACTACCTCACTTTCCCCTCAGGCAATTTACTTTTAAAGGGAAGCAGATTCTCACTAGTTTCAGCCTTCAGTACACTGGTCTTGCCCTTAGGGTATGCTTCCTATTGTCCCAGTGCAGAGCATCTGGTTTCTCATCAATTGCCGTAATCTTTTCAACAAATGTAACTGAAGTGGTCTCTGAAGTGTCTTGGTGCTTAGAAACTTGCTTAAATTCATTCACATGCTAAACTTTACACTTTTCATACCTTTGTGCTTGATATGTTCTCCTCTTTCAGTGTAGATATGAATCTGGGCAACTAAACAAAATGCACGTTCAAGGTTAATCTGTAATGAAATTTTCTCCACCAAGCACATTAGCCTATTACTTTTAAATTCAACTTTGCCTACATTCTCAGAACAGGGGTAAAATGCAAGAAGCTTCCTTTCCAGAATATTAACAACTTGTGGACTAAGCTACTCAGTAGAAAACAAAATGATGTGATGCCCACACCAGTGCAACAGTGGTGCACAGCCATGGTGAGAAACCAATTGCTCTTGATTTGACTAAATTATCTGCTCAGTGGAACAGAACCCGTAGCTGGAGCTGGAAATCAAGTTAGAACCATATCCAAAAATGAGCCTGCTCTCCATTATCCAGCTCCCACCCATTGTTGGCTACAAGAGAGCCTATACCTATTAAATTCTCTCTTAAAGGAACAAATATTATCCCATTTGTTTGGTGCTAATTTCACTCTCCATTGGAGTATTTGCTTTTCTTTTTCAGATAGATGCATATTCTAAGGAAAGAACCAGCCATCATACATCAAAAGGGCCCCAGCTGAAACTAAGAGTATTTGGGGAAATTAGCAAGAGTGCTGCTTCCTTGATGAACCTGCTACCAGCACAAGGGTGAAAGAGATAGACACAGAGAATACTCAACTCCAACCAAACCAGATATCCAGAGACACAGAGGCTCCCCAGGCCTCATCATTGAAGCAGACCTAAAATGAACCTAAGATGGCTCAGGGAAATTTGGGTAAGAGTGTGTGGAAAAAATGTTAGAACCACACGTTGGGTCATTATGCACAGAGACATTACCACTTACCCACAACTGATGTTGTCCCCACAATGCACAACCCATATTCCCCAACAAGGAGAGTCCTGCCAGATGGGGAATGACAGGAAGGAGGTTAACGATGGTACCAACATGACTGTATACACTGTGTACATAACTAGTAATAATAATAAAAAAAACTAATACAGTGCCGCGGACCACCAGTCTGAGGGAGCATAGGGCCTTGGGAGGTGGGCAAGGAGTTGGCAAAGTGACAGACACACACACACAAGGTGAATGTATCTGAGTGTATTTTACTGACGTAGAGCATCAGGTTATATACAATTCTGTCTGCAAAAGTTTAGCCTTTGTTTATTTAAGCAGTGTAATTTTTATGAATAGCCTGGTCCAGGAGAGGCACAAATACATTGAGTAAAGATTACAATCACAAATTTAATAGTTAATATCTCACGAAAATCAGTGTTAGATAGTCAGTGGTTACAAATGATATTTGGTTTTTAACTTGCTTTAAGCATCAAGTATTTTTAACAAAAGTTCTAACAAGGCAACTCCATAACTCTAATATATTTTCTTCCTTGAACCATGCCTAAAAATGTAGGTGTATTAAAGCCTGCCTTCTCATAATTGGACCCCAGTTGTTTCCTAATGTTTTCTCTTTGTGCTTTCATAAGCAAGCACCAAGGTGGCTTCGACCTAGCAAGTCTGTCCACAAAAGTTAAAGATTACCAAGAAACATGCACATCACCACTGTTTACTAGCGTATCCCCATTCCTATACACTTCTGTATAAGGTGATGGTCCATCAATTGGTTCTGGTCCTCAGAATTCTGACTATGGCTTGAAACAAGAGTGGGGTCTTTGGAGGAAGTGTCACACCATCAGGTGACTCAATTTTATGGAAACTTGTTCCATATCTAATTTTTACTAAACTATGAAAGAACATCATGCTGCTTCATGTGTCAGGAACAGAACAGTAGTAATGAAGAAAACAGCTATTAGAGGCACTACAAGCCTGGAGAATGTACGTCCTTCCAGGAGGCTTTCTTCCTTGAAGCTTTCACCTCGGCCTGGTGAACAAGTCATGCAGACTCCACTGGAGTTGACGTGGCAATACAGGGCTGGAGAAATGGCTTAGTGTTTCAGGCACTTGCCTGCTAAGCCAAAGGACCCAGGTTTGATTCCCTAGGACCCATGTAAGCCAGGTGCACAAGGGGCACATGCATCTGGAGTTCACTTACAGCAGCTGGAGGCCCTGGTGTGCCCATTCTCTCTCTCACTTCTTGCCTATTTCTCTCTCAAATAAATACAGAAAAAAAAAAAAAACCTAATAAATATTCCACCTTGTGCATCTGCCTCACATGGGTCCTGTGAATCAAGAATCAGGCCTTGAACCAGTCTCCTTAGGCTTCATAGGCAAGTGCTTAACTACTAAGCCATCTTGGCTGGAGGCCCTGGTGCACCCATTCTCAATCTCTCCCCCTCTCTCTATCTCTTTCTCTGTCTGTTGCTCTCAAATAAATAAATAAATAAAAATTAAAAAAATCTAAAATCTAATACAAGGAATTATTTTCACTGAAATCAGGAGAGTAATTCTGAAGGAAGAAGGATTTTGGGAGAAGAGCATATAGAACTTTCACTGGGCATGCCCTTCTTTTAAGTAAGGTCATGGTTATATAGAATCTCCATTACTACTAATGACACACATATGCAATATTTGTGAGAGTGGCGTACAGTTAGGGTGACTAGACTCCTGAAGGTGAAAAGCACAGGAACATTTTCACTTGCTAGAAATTAAAGATGATTTCTTATCTCTCTTGCCTAGTTCCCCAGACTTGTTTTTCCACAGTAAGGACACCTGGGAGGGAAGTCTTTCATAGGATGAAAACATTGTTGTTGGACAGATTCAGCCCCTGCAACTTGGTGCCAGGGCTAACCTCTTCTTGAGACAGCCCTTACCCCTAACCAACCAACCATCCCTCTGGTTCACCTGAGCAAGAAAACAGCTCACCACTAAAAGGTTATAAATACCTTTGCAAGGGGAAAACAGGCTCTCTGATCACTTGGGAATTTCCAGCTATGGGTAAATATTTCCCTTGGCTGAGCCCAGCCTAGAGAGGCTTGGCCTAGACCCTAGCCCAAGCCCACCTAGGAGGGCCCCCTAGCCCTTACTTTCTGTGTGGGTTCTTTATCCCCTCCAGATCCCCATATGGCAGACGTCCTTAAATTTTCTTTTCTCTTACGTTACATGCTTTTTTCTAGGTCCCCTACATGGGATCCCCAGCCTCATAGGTACTTTTCTTTGGCTTTGTACTTAATATAATAATTGAATAATTAACCTTCTCAGTCTTCCTTTTTGTTCAATTCTTTGATTAAAATTAGAAAAGGGGCTGGAGAGATGGCTTAGTGGTTGAACACTTGCCTGTGAAGCCTAAGGACCTCGGTTCGAGGCTCAATTCCCCAGGACCCACCGTAAGCCAGATGCACAAGGTGGTGCATGCGTTTGGAGTTCCTTTGCAGTGGCTGGAGGCCCTGGCATGCCCATTCCCTCCCTCCCTCTCTCTCTGTATCTCTCTCTCCCTCTTTCTCTCTCTGTCTGTCTGTCGCTCTCAAATAAATAAATAAAATAAAAAATAAGCAAAAAGTTTTAAAAAGTTAGAAGCAAACTTAGGGTATGGGGTTCAAGGACTTTCTTGGACCCCTAGCACCTCATTATATTTGAACATATCTTAATTCTCAGACTACTAAAAGGATCAACTCTTTTATTTTGCACAATTTAAAACTAAAAGAGGGAAGTATAAGAGGAAAATGAGGGGGGAAAGAATGTTAAAAAAGAAAAAAGGACTTATTTTTCCCCAGAATCTTGATAAAACTTCTATTAACCAACTATTTCTTATCTTAGTCCAAATTTTTAAAAGGCTTAACAAATGAGGTTGACTTCAGTAATAAAAAGACAAGATACCTGAAAAGATACAGCACAGACAGCTTAATTGGGTTTCATTAAGATTTTGATTATATTGGCATATATACTTATGCAATGTGGCATATGATACTCAAACTATCAGGCCAGTAAATGACTTTGGTATTGACTGTGGCTTTTGGAAATTAGGTGATTAGTGATTTAACTGACAATGGATATAAAATAAAAGAAAATGGAAGCAAATTTAAGGAGCACTAGAGAAAATTCTATGTAGTCGTTTGAAAAGAAGAAACTTTACTATAGTTTTCTTATCTTACCTAGGTAATATTCCTCATTGTTATACATGAATATAGACATTATACAAGAGTTCAAATGTTCATAATGTGTTTTACATAAAAGCACATAAAATGTTATTTTTCCAGAAGCTGAAATTACAAGTAATCTGTCTCAAACTTGTAAGCATTGTTTCATAGATGGTGAATTCTCAGCTTCCAAGGCTGTTTTATAAATCAATCAGAAGGGCTGGAGAGATGGCTTAGCGATTAAGTGCTTGCCTGTGAAGCCTAAAGACCCCGGTTTCAGGCTCGATTCCCCAGGACCCACGTTAGCCAGATGCACAAGGGGGCGCACACATCTGGAGTTCGTTGCAGTGGCTGGAAGCCCTTGCATGCCCATTCCCTTTCTATCTGTCTCTTTCTTTCCCTCTCTCTCTCAAATAAAGAAATAAAAATGACAAAAAATATAAAAAAAAATCAATCAAGTTTATTACTCAATAAGGACAAAATTAATCTGTAAAATAATTTAAAGTGAAATTCAAAGACATTCAAGTTTGCTTCTCTTTTCATCTCTGAGCCTCTTCAAAATGTAAATGCCTCTTATGAAATTTATTTATTTGTGCTTGCGTGTGTGTGTGTGTGTGTGTGTGTGTGTGTGTGTGTGTGTGTATGAATGGGTGCATAAAGATCTCTTGCCATTGCAAATTCCAGATGCATGTCCTATTTTATATATGTTTTTAAGTGGGTTCAGTGGTATTGAAACTGGTTCAGCTTCCTTTGTAAGCAAGCACTGGTAAACCATGTTTTTATCTCAAGAATTTAAATTTTGTTGGCAATTAGGGTAATTTCTTCAGGAGGTAGGATTAGGAGTATGAAATTGACTAGATATCTAAAAGTAACAGGGCCCCAAAAATGTGAACAGATTTTTTTTTTCCCTCATCTAGAAGCTGGAAATGTCCTTGAGCATGTAAGGGAGGTACAACTCTTTTGTTTGCTTATGTGTTTTGTTTTGTTTTATATCTATTTTTTCTGTTGAACTTGACCAGAGGGTATAAATAAGATTACTAATTCCCTGAACTTATGACATAGGTTCTACTTTTTACTCTCCTCTTCTTCCATAAAGGAGTTCCCCTTCCCCATAAATATGACAGAAATATGAACAAGATAATAAGCACCTGGACCCTGGGAATGGGAAGTGGATTTACCTTCTTAATCACAATGTAGTCAATTCCCATAAAAGACCCCATTCAGAGTACACAAGCAGGCTTCCATTTTTCTGGGAACCCTTCCTGCCTTGCATCAGGAATTTTTTTTTCCCTTTTCTTGGGATCTATAATAAAAATCTTTCTAAACTACATTTTGTGTTGTAGTTACCTTGTCATTTCTGGAATAAAGTACCAAAACAAAACAGCTGGTGAAGGGAGGAAAGTTCCTATTTTGGTTTATAGTCCTGGAAAGAAGCTTCATGATGACAGCAAAGAAAACATTGCATGAGCAGAGACTTGACATCACATCCTTGCCACAGCAGGTGGAAAACAGTAGCAGGAGAGTGAGCCAAACTCTAGCAGTGGGGAGCTAGCTGTAGCACCATGAAGCTTGCCCCATCCCAACATCATACCTCGAATAGCAAGGCTCCATTCTGGGAAGCTACCAAATTGCCATTCGCTGAGGACCAACCATTCAGAATATATGAACTTATGGGGGACATTATTTTCTAACTGCCATACCCTCTATGGTTTGAAGATTTCACTCTTCTAAATTCAAAAGGGAAGAACTTGGAAGCCACTGACTCCATGGCTTTATGTAATCATCATGTCCCCTAACTCCTGTGTTAATGTACAGCCAATACCTGAGTATGGCTCCAATGCTCTCAAAGACACCCTAAATTTCATATCATTTATATCACTTTCAACTGAAGAAGGTATACATTACACTCTTTATAAAGCTTAAATTTGAAAATAAATTCTATCCTTCATGTATTCCATGTAATTGTTCCTGTATGTACTCAGAGAAAATACATGTTAACATGTACTACCTGTGTTGATATATTTTCATGAATTACATGTGCACTGTGTGCATTTTTGATGTTGCAGGTTAAATTTCTGCTTTGAATATGCTTGTCATGCCATGGTAGAATGAAGATAACTTATCATCAATGTTACAATGACTACACAAAAAGTATTATAAATAAGTTATTATTTGCTAATAAACAGAATATAATTAATCAATATAAAATGACCTCAACCAGTGAAAGCAATTAAGAATATTTTCATAGACACAATTTTCAGACCATGCAAATGTAAGAAACTGAATTTCAAAACACATTTAATTGTTTTGTGGAATTATAAAAAAATGAAAAAGAAGAAAACACACATAAAAAAACTTACACTAAAAAACTGGACATTTATTTTACCAAAGATAATATATTGAATTTGTATAGTTATACTCCTAATGAATAAAAACTTAGATATAGCTAGTAGAGACATTAGTAAAGTCAAAATATAACAGAAATCTGACTACGATTGGTATACATGAAAGAACAAAGAAAAATTATGAAAGTAGAATTTTGAAAATATGGAGAATTGGCTTGATTATGTAGCTTAATATACAGCACTTGCCTAGAATGTTCAAAGCTGTAGGTTTGATTCCAAAAATCAGAAAATCAAATGTAGAATACGCACAGAAATATTAGCAGCAATAATAATATATTCAGGGAAAAGGGAAAGATGTTTAAGACCATAATATATGGTTAATTCACAAAAGGTATACTTGCTTGTCAAGAATTTTTGCCATGTAATTTTCACTTAAAAATAAAAAGTGAAATAAACATATACTAACACAAAAATTACATATATTAATTGAATAAAATATCCCATATTCGGTCCATGTAACTATACCTTATTTTTTACAAAGATGCCAAAGAAAATACATACTGGATTAAGGTCAGCAATTTTAACATATGAACCTGCAAAAACTGATTATCTGCATGTAGAAACCTTTATTTCTATTCTACTCAAGTTCACATTTCTAGCATGAACCCCCAAGCCAGATACAGATCATGGGAGGAAGGGATTGATTTTAAGGTCACAGATCCAAGGAGGTAGTCCCTTCAATGGTGGGAGAAGCTGCTTCAATACATCCAAACAGAGAGAAACAACCAAAGAGCCAGTAAAAATCAATATGAGAAAACACTAACCCAAGCAAGCATCCAGGATTCCACCAGAGCTCAGACTTCCCTGCATAATATTTGTCTGGATTTCAGATCTGCCTTCAGTGGCACCTTAGAGCTGGACTCCAGGATCTGTTCCCAGTGACATCTCCTCCAGCCAGGCTGCTGGAGATCCAAGTTACTAGTTTCATCTCAGTCTATGGGGGACATACATTCAAGCTGTCACAATTTTTCACTTTGCACAAAAATCAAATCCAAATGGATGATGAACCTCATTATACAACCTGAAACTCAAAATATCTAGAAGAAAAAAGTAGGGAATCACTTTAAAATACAGACCCAGAGAGGAGTTTCCTTCTTTTTCTTTTCTTTTTCTTTTTCTTTAGGGAAGATTATATGACATGAAAATCATTGCAAGGGAAACATACAGAAATGGGTGGAAGGATGGGTGGAAAATGAAATCCTGAGAATATCATATATAAGAATCTTAAGGAAATGCATAACAGAAAAGCAAGATAGTGGGCCTAGAAGCATGCCTGTTCAGATGGGATTTGTTTTTAATTAAGTATAAATATTCTATGGACATATCATGTCTTGGTACCATCATTTCCTTCTTCCCTGCAACCATTCCACTAAGGACCTTTCTCAGTGGGATTACTGGTATTCATTATGGGGTTGTGGGTCATGAGTTGTGAATGTGGCAGTCAGTAATGGTATGTGTGTTGACGGGGGTGGGGGGGTGAGATCAATGCCTCTGAATATTCCCTCCTATCCTGTGACTTTAGAATCTTTCCACTTCCTCTTCCACATAGTAACCCAAGCCTTGGTGGGTGTATTTTAAGTTTACTTTAGTGTTGAGCTCTCAGAAGCTTCTGGTTGTCTACTTTGGTGTATGTTGAGTGTCCTCAGTGTTTGTCTCCATCATTCTGGCACTGGTTTTCAGTCTCACCATGAAAGCAGCACTCTTGTTCAGCTCATCAATTTCTCTGTGGTTTCATGGGAGCCCTAGCTGATGCATGATTGATGGTTCATCTTCCCACAAGGAGTCAGCTATCTTTTCTTGTCTTGTTGATAGATTTGGGTTGTCCTCAGTTCTTATTGCCGTCTAAAAGAGAGGAAGAAACTCAAATGGAGAGTGAGGTC
This sequence comes from Jaculus jaculus, assembly GCF_020740685.1. Lineage (NCBI taxonomy): Eukaryota > Metazoa > Chordata > Mammalia > Rodentia > Dipodidae > Jaculus > Jaculus jaculus. The sequence goes on along the minus strand of NC_059114.1, from coordinate 55,548,645 downwards.
AGCATAGGTTAAAGAGGATAAACATAGTTAACTTAGAGAAATTCTAATGAGTGTAGCCTCTCTTTTGGCCAAAGACTAGTGGAAGCTTCTTGTTGGAGTCTGTAATCTTGGTCACCATAGAATTCTGACTTTGTTCCCAATCCCAACTGTGGGTTCCTTTCCATTGAGTGGATCTCTTAGCCAATAAGAGAGCTGTTGAAAGGATTTTCTTAATAGACTGAGGGAGAATACTGAGTCAACTGATGAATGCATTATTAAATATGTAGTATAGGGCTGAAGATATGGTTTAGCAGTTTAGTTGCTTACCTTTGAAGCCAAAAGACCCAGGTTTGATTTCCCATTACCCACGTAATCCAGATGCATAAAGCAGTTCATGCATCTAGAGTTAATTTGCAATGGTTAAAGGCCATGGCATGTTAATTCTTTCTCTCTCTACCTCTCTGTGCCTCTCTCTCTCTCTAATAAATTAATGAATAATAAAATGTTTTAGCCAAGTGTGGTGGTGCACATCTTTAATCCCAGCACTTGGAAGGCTGAGGTAGAAGGATTGCTGTGAGTTTGAGACCAGCCAAAGGTTACATAGTGAAATCCAAGTCAGCCTGGGCTAGCATGATACCCTACCTCAAAACAACAACAACAAAAATAAATGTGGTATACATACAAAATAGATCTCTATTCATGTGTAAGTGAACAAAGAAATAATAAAAGATTCAAGACAATGAATAAAACTGGAAAAATATATTAAATGAGGTAACTCAGGCTAAACTGTATGTTCTACCTCATATGTGGATCATAACTCTGATCTTCCAGATCCATGTATACAATCCAAAGTATTTGCAGAGGCCAGAAAGTTGGAAAAGCCCAAGGGAAGTGGTAAGGAGAGGTCTTAAGGAGAAGAGAATGGAACACAAGAGGTATATAAGCAGTGCAGGACATGCTGGGGTAAAAAATGTTTAAATAAGGTGAGGATGCAGAGATGGGAGAAAACAGGTGGAGAAAGGATTAACCAAATATATATATATGAAAACCCACTATTTAGTTAATGGAATTAAAATATATAAATAAAAAAATGAGGTTGGGCTTGGTGATATATGCCTTTAACCCCAGCACTCCAGAAGTAGAGGTAGGAGGATCACCATGAGTTCAAGGCCATCTTGAGAGTACATAGTAAACTCCAGGTCAGCCTGGGCTAGAGCAAGACCCTACCTCATAAAACCAAAAAGATTAAATAAAGTAAAACAAAATTAATAAATAAATGAAAATTAAAAAATTATCAAAGTTATCCTAAACAGTTAAATTCACCTTCTATTAGTAGACATGAGCTACTATAGATATTACTATAGAAATGTCAATGCCAGACAAGGGACACCTCCCAGTGATTTGTTGCTTAAGGAAGCCTCTGAGGCCCCCTAAATAAGTCAGGTTATTTCCAAAACTCTGGATGAACACTTGGCCTGAAAGGTAGGATACTTTTGCTGAAAACACAACTAATAAGTGTGAGACACTGAGAAATCACATTGGCTCTGAGGTTTATGCATACTTCCTGCTTCTAGATTTGATAGTGCTGGAAGGTGGTATAAAGACTGCTGTCAGATGAAAATCATCAACAATACCACCTAGTGGTGAATCCTGCATTGTACAATGCTGATTAATTCTGCAGGCAAGATGACTCCCTCGTGCAATAGTGGTATTACTGTTATGAGGGTAACCAATGGCCCTATGATTGGACTTGAGGCCTGCTCCACATGTAGGTAAACAGGGCTGGTGTAGGAAGTATGTAGCCCTTGTTGATTCAGATTGTCACAGCTAGTCAAATGCTGAAAGTAAGTGACTGATGAGGCCCAAGCATAAAGGAGATAAACACATCATTCCTTCCAAGGCTGAGAAAAGGCTAGAGAAGATGACGCAAACACACACACACACACAATGATAGCTGCAGGATAAGATATAGCACATGGAAGTCTGGCATCTGAACATGACCAGGCCACTGGACTCATAAACTCACAGCATGTATGGTTACTTGCACAAGGCCTGTACATAATGGCACCAGTCAGCATTCTGTTCTAGGAAGGGGCTTTGGAGAACATTTCTCTACACAAAGAACCAATGACAGTTAAAGGTTGCCTTGAAAGTGGAGTCATTCCATTCCACGGTACATCCATTAGAAAGAGGTGAAATGAAGGTGAACAGTGAGACTGCAGGGGATACGTGTGGATAACACGGGGAACATATGCGCAATATGTAAGTATGAAAATGTCAAAACAAACCTTACAAATACAGAATTTGTGATTCTACAGATAACAAAAAGAGGAAAACTGAGCTAGAAATTAGCAGTAGATAGTACCTATGTACATGAAAAGGCATGTTTTTTTACAATATATTTTAACCACGAACTAATAATAACCAGAAAACAGTCCAAAGAAAGCATAAAATTTAGTCCATTTACCAAAAGCTCATGTACATTTTTCACAACATGGAAATTCTTTTCTTGTGTAAGTGCCTACCTATATGTTGAAGGAGGACATGTATAGTAGGAACATTGTTTAGGAAACAAAAAAAAAGGCAAATAAACTGCACAAAAAATATGATGACCATGTGATGAATTAATGTAATAGTAATAATTAGTTAAAATTACCAGAAATTATTTAATTGGGAATTTTAATTGTGTGTGACTTAATTTTAACCTTTCGGTAATTTTAAAACTTATAATACACATTTATAAATATATACATATGCCAACTTTTGAGGAAATGTGAAAATGATCAAACCAAAGACAGTAATATTCTTCATGAAAGGAAAAGTAAGCTGGCAAGGGTATTAGAAGAGTGTCAGTATTTTGAATACTATATATAATTCAGTTAGTATATTTTTATATAGTTTTACATTCCTCTCAAAATAACCAGTATATAAAGTAATATGGCATATTTCATCATTAAAGACTTCATGAATTGTTCTCCAGTGAGTAAGAAATGGTAAAATTCATTTGTAAAGCTAAAATATATGTTTTTTTTAAAAAGACCTAAAAGCTTTTTATCTCTTTTGCATAGTTTCTTGGCTGGCAAAAAACCTGTACACATGACAGCAACTAAATATTTCTCAGTATATGGACTATAATTAATAGGTTTTGAGACAAAAATATTACACCATGGAGTTTTTCATAATTATTACTTGTACTGATATTATTCAGATGAAGAAGGAGAAGTAACATGTTTCTAAGTGTACCTTTACACTTAATTCTGGGTTCTTTTAATATTCAATTTAATAAAGATGAGCCCTAATAATTCTATGCAACTGGAGATTATTTTTAAGCACTGTATGCTCTAGAATACATCTTTTGAGTGGATGTTATTTCCATACAATTCTTTTGATTTATAGACAAAATAAAACATTTTGAAGGCTTTATCAGGCACAGAGTACTTGACTCTGGGTTGAAACATTGCCTTCTCCAGCAGGAAGGGAATCACAAACACTCATGAAGCTCTCAAAAAATTAATAAGACCCACGAGTCTCTCCCCCAGGTTATATCAACAGAAAGTAATGTACCTGGGAGAGGTGATGCTTTAGTGGAGTTAAATAAAATGTATTCAGGCGGGGAACTCCAGTGACACAGTTTTCATGTGTTACCAGCTATAATTGGTAGGTTTTGTTATTTGACTTGTTGAGGCATCACTGTTTCTGTAAAGTAATTCTCCACCTAGGCTCCTGGAAGTAATCCCAATGAATTCATTGTTTCACTAAAGTAGAATTGGATGGAATTTTACTTTGGTCTGCCATGGATTATCTGTTCAGGGTGAGGAGACATCTCTTCACATCTCTCTGGGGGTGGGGGGCGGTAAATCATACAACATGCACTAATACGACCACAGCCAAGTCAACACTACATCCTACATTTACTAAATTTATATTTTACCACTTAGCTGCAGTTTATCAATTCTGACCAAAATCATACTCCCATAGTTTCTATTTTCTACAAGAATGGATGACCAGTTCTGAAGTTGGTTGCCTCTATTTCAAAATACCACATCTACAAACTCTGACATCTGTTACAATGGTCAGTAATTTACTCAATCTACTATCTTTACTACATGTTGTAAAAAATTCTTAGAAATGTCTTACTATGTATTCCCACACATAGCACAAATTTTAAAATGATACATATGTGTTGCTTTATCCTTACAGTATTTCAACCACCTTTGTATCAAACTTAAACTTCATCATTTTACTGAAAATATTCTATTAAATTTTATCAGTCAACATACCTTTGCAACAAATTCAGAGGATGTTTTAACCTATATCATCAAATACTTTGTTAAGCATAGCACTTCAGTATGAATTTACAGCCACGTAACAATTTTAATGTCCTACAGATTGCTGTACTAATTTATCTGTTATTTTCTTATTAATTTTATCTGTTATATTTACTTATTTGTTTGAGAGATAAAAGAGGAAGAGAAGACAGAGAGAAAACGAAAAAGGGCCTCTTTCAGCTGTAAACAAACTCCAGATGCATGTGCCACTTACTGCTTCTGGCTTTAAATGGGTACTGGGGAATTGCATTCATACTGGCAGGCTTAGCAAGCAAGTGACTTTAATTGCTGAGGTTGCATTCTTCTTCAAGTAGTTAATACGACTTCTGTAATATTGGTTAATATTTTCTGCAAATGTTCATCATTGTCTTTCTGTTAGTTATTCTAAATGTCCATGAAAGTACCATTTTGTACCGTCTCTCCAGAGATGCCTTCTCCTGTACCTGACAATAAAGAGTGGAATTCCAGATCAGCCTGGGCTCGAGCAAGACCTTACCTTGAAAAAAAAAAAAAATGGGATTCCTTAGACCGAAAATATATTTCCTTTTTCATATAGTCTTTTAGACTTGATTATAAACCATAGAAAAGGCCTTGGGCATTTATACCATTGACTTATAATTTCTGCAATTTCTTCCTCCAAACCTGTATTTCATATGAACAACTGTGATCAAAATATGGTAGGACATAATTTTGAAAGTATACTTATCAAATGATTTTGAGAGCTGAAAATATTTATAATTTCATTAACTGAATACATTTTTGACTATTTTTCTTACAACCATAAATACATATGTAAAAGTTATCATCATGTTATAAATTATGAATACATGGACATATCCTAATCCTCTATAAATCATGGCATAGGCATTTTGTCACTACATAAAAGATAAAAGAATATAATTTTATAAAGATAAAAACATAATGGTATTATAATGTATTATTAACTAAAAAAAGCAGAGTTTGGGTGAATTTGTGGGGTATCAGTCATGAAAAGAATAGTAATCTTTGCTGGGCATGCAAGTACACTCCTTTAATCCCATCACTTGGGAGGCAGAGGTAGGAGGATTGCCATGAGTTTGAGGCCATCCTGAGACTACATAGTGAATTCCAGGTCATCCTGGGCTAGAGTGAGACCCTCCCTCGGAAAAAAAAAAAAAAAAAGAATAGCAATCTTTACATACAAAATATAGTAGGTAAATGTTGAAATGCTAAAAGAAATATAATTGTAGACATGGAGAAATGAAGATTAGATGGTCGATACAAAGTGAGATATAACAAAAATTTTACTCTAGACATCAGTAGTTTTTGTTAAATTAATATAATCGAAGCACCTGTTTATTTTATTATAAATATATCTTAACTGAGTAAAAAAATGTATCTTAACTGATCACTGAATTTATAAAATATAATAAGGAGCCAACAAATCTTGAATTATCTTGATATATGGTGTAAGATATGGGTAAGAAAGAATCATTTTTCCCTCTCTCATGGAGTCAATGCTGGATCAGCAATTTCTTTCCTTTTGGAAGCACTAATGTAAACATAGCACCACGAGATTTTGACTATCAATAAATTGAACATACTCTTAATGGTCAAAAGCACAGTTCCACTGTAAGTATTAATATAAAATACTGCTTCATTATATAAAGGCAAATAGAAAATTGAAGATGATAACCCATTTATGAGTTTGTTTATATATATTTATGCATGTTTTTATTTTGTCAAAATTATTGCTCACTTCATGTTAGCTTATAAGCCTATGTGGATATGGTATTTATAAATAAAAATTACAGTACTTGCTGGGCAGAATGGCACATGTGTGTGGGTGCAGAGCTTTGGACACTGAAGCAGGAGAATCGCGAGTTCCAGGCATGTTTGGTTCAGGTAGAGGTGAGTTACAGGCCAGCCTGGATGAAAAGCAAGGCCCGGTGTAAAGAAGACCCAGAAACACCAAAGGAATTACTAATAGAACCATCACTACTTATGTATAGATAAAAGCTTTAAAAATATTTTCTCATCTCCTGCCTTCATTTGATTTGATTTTTATTGCCACAAAAATGTTCTAGTTTAGTATAATTTTGAATAAGTTACTTTAAATTATTTTGCTACAAATAGCTTTCAACCAACACAACAATAATCAATGTATTATTTTCTGGGTTTGTTTTACTTTCTCTTTCTTGACAGGTGACCAAAGCCAGAAAAATGCCCAATGTATCAGTTATCACCATTTTATGAATTACTAAATATAAAACTTTAAGGTTATTTTTCATTTTCTTTTATTTATCTTTTCATACATGTGATATGGTGTTTTTCTCAATCTTGAATTTGCTGGTAAGAATCGTCTCACTGTGGTATTTAGTAATAAATAATACAAATATTCACATATCTACTGTATCCACAACAGTCACTGTTTATTGCTACTTTTATTAAAATCATATCTCTAAGCATGTCAATGCTGATATCATTCCTACTAATTATCTTATGTTGAATGCATTTTTAATGATTCCCAGACTTTTCTTCCTACACAGATGTTCCTTGAACAGTTTCCACTTTTTTTTTTTTTTTCCTGGTGTTAGATTGCTTAAATAAGTTGGCACCAATTTGTTAGGTTATAAAAGTAGGTACTTTGCTGGAACCAATTTTACATTACCATAAAACTTCAGCACACCCGGTCCTGAGTGTTTCCCCATGGAAAGGAAGTAGCCTTTCTTACCATTTTATTGCTTCATTCATCAGTGTTTTATTTGCAAATTGGTTTCTTTCCATGGATGTCTTTTCCATGCTAATAAGATACAACTCAGTACTGCCCAAGAGTTGCGTAGCCCTTCAGGGTTAATTTCAGAAAGCAAAGTAATTCAATATCCCAGCAACTCCCTGGAAGAGACTACTACAGGACAGGATTAGTACAGACATAAAAGCAAGCTGTAAGTAGTCCTTCTGAGGTAACTACTCATATATTTATCTCCACACTTAAACCTTAATTGCAAAGAATGTTAGATATAATGGCAATATTATCACTTGGACTTCTTGTAGTGTAGTGTATAGGTTGTGAAGGCTCAGTTGGACTATAACCCAAGTTGATTCTTCACCTAATAGGTGAAATAATTGCCTGTCTACTCAGAGTAATTGTGGATCATTATCTACCATTTGCTCTTAAAGTAAATACAGGGTCTTAGTAAAGTCCACAATATTGATGAAAAATATGCCCATCTCATCACTCTTAACACAATATCAATTTTTCATGATTACATTTAATGTTATCGTCGCTCTTCTCTTTTACTCTACTGCATGGTAATTGAAGTGGGTTTTAACAGAAAGGACACATTATGCTGCTTGAAAGTTTTAAAGAATGGGAAGGCATTTGCCCTTTGCTCAGTGTTCTCCCAGATGCTACCACTATTGCAAATCCATCAGTTATAAGGCTAGATACTAGCAATAGTTAGTTTCTATGTCATCTGTTATTGCTACTCGAAATATGAAAGGGAGGAATCTCTGTTTTTTCCTATAATGGGAAGTAATCCTAGGTTTTCAAATACATGCTGAAATTAGATTAATTTCTCTGAGGATGTGAAACATTGTTTTAGAGATGGAAAAAAGTTACAATATCTCCTATGAAACTAAAATTTATGAAAAACATTATTCTGTTACTGAGGTTTGTGATATTATATAATTCATATAATAATAATCTTCATTTAACTTTTCAATGAGTCTAAAAATTGGTGTTTATAAAAAGGGAATAATTTTTTAACTATCTCTTACTATGAGATTTCCAAAATTAACAGTAAATATTCAACATAACACTAGTATAAAAAATATGTACCATCTCAGGGGCATCCCTGAGATATTTATTGGCTGGTCATATAATTCTAATGCAGTCTGATAGAAGGATAGGGCATCTCAATTTTGTTATGAAGACATTACCCATTTATTTTCCATTTTTTTTAGCAATATAATACTTTTCCACTAATTATACCACATAGTGACATCCCTGATTATCTATGAAGACATTTTTTTTTTCCTATCAGATGTACTTTCTCATTTATATACCAAGTTTCCTTAAATTCAGCTGTGTGCTATCAGACATTGGAGCTTTTATCACAAAAAGGCTAATGCAAAATTCTTCTCAGAAACTTAACAATATATTTTATAATTAAAATTTTAAAATCAAAGTAGATACATAATTTATGTTTTTAAATTGTTGTTATAAAAGGTTACAACATACTTTGAATCTTGCAAAAGCATTTTTTTTTTTTGTTTCAATTAGGGTATAAATTAGGGAGGCATCCCAAGGTTGCACGAGATAATCCATTGTCATGTTTGTTAGAAGACATAAATTCCTATGTTGACAGTGCTAGTCCTGTATCTCGAAAACCACCAAGCTCAGACCAAGTATGCATCATGTTACTTTTTAAAATCTACTTTTACTATATATTACTATTATAAAGTGAGGAGCTTTAATAGGACATGGATATAATGTACCTTTGCTTATATTTTGCCATTCTATTATTTTTTCTTATTTCTATTCTCCCTCTCCCCTCTTCTTGGTAATCCTTAGCATTCACTATTTGATTGCTATGTCTTCACCTACTCCCAGAATACATGTAAGAGAGAAAATATGTTCTACTTACAATGCAGTATTGGTTTATCTCATTTACCATGATCTCTGATTCTATCTATTTTCCTGATAATGACATGATTTCATACTTCTTTATGGCTAAGACTGCATTTATGTATAACTAATAAGGTCCCTTATGATTAAGATCTTTGATCATCTATGATACTCTCTGCATTATAACCTCAGATGATGAGAAAACTTCAACTTACAACCTTAATTAATCCTCGCAATATAACATAAAATATTCACAAATTTTCAGGATAAGTATATGGACATTTGTGGTGAGGATATGCTTTTCTTACTTCCATCACCTACTGAAATTACCTACATTTTACATTCATGTTTCAACTCAGTTTTTTCTGTGATACACATACACGAATCTCATTGGGTTTGTTGCTGCAGCTTAGACTTCAAATCCTTTCAACAGTTAACAGTATTGTGAACAGCCCAACAAGCAAGGATGTTGTATTTAAGATTAAACAGAGCAAAATAATTCCCATGCATTAAAAAATAATTTTATAATATCCACTAATGCATTGCTTATTTCTAACATATATGTTTATTTATTTACTTACTTATTTGAGAGAGACAAAAAGAGAGAGTTGGGTGTACCAGAGACTCCAGCCACTGCAAAGAAATTCCAGATGCATTGTCACCTTGTCCATCTGGCTCATGTGAGTACTGGGGAATCAAACCTGGGTCCTTAGGCTTCACAGGAAAACACCTTAACTACTAAGTCATCTCTTCAGCCCTGCATCATTTAGTTCTAGTAGGTTCTGCTTGCCTCTAAAATTTCCATTTGTAATTGATCCAGTTAGCCAAGATGTTTCCCATATTTTGTATGACATATATCTTTAATCTCTATAACTATTACTCATTTATATTTTCTTATATACTTTAATGGTTTGTGCTATTTAGGTTTTATTATGTACTCTGAAATTTTCCTAATCCAGAAAGTAAGAGTTTTTAACACTATGGTTAACATTATATGATCCTTTATTCTCCACGTTATACCTACTAATTGATAGTTATTCAGAAATTTGCTCCCACCAGAATACATTATTGCATGGTATGTAATATATACTGTAATACATTGGACAATACATACTATGTGCTTGTCTCCATTTTAGTGACTTTGAGAATGATTGTTAAATTCAGAAGTTGGCAGCCCAATTTATTGTTATGAAGACCCTCACAGCCATTCCCCTAATGCATGTAGCTGCAGTTGAAGACCATTTTTTCCTGTTTCTTTGTGGCCATATTTCATGTGTCCCTTTCAGTATCATATTTCATACTGTTCAGTGTTCAATGAAAATTAAAGGCACTCTTGGGGCTGGAGAGATGGCTTAGCGGTTAAGCACTTGCCTGTGAAGCCTAAGGACCCAAGTTCGAGGCTCAATTCCTCAGTACACAGGTTAGCCAGATGCACAAGGGTGTGCATGCATCTGGAGTTCGTTTACAGAAGCTGGAAGCTCTGGCACGCCCATTCTACCTCACTTTTTCTCTCTCTCTCTCTTTCTCTCTCTCTATCCCTCCTTCTCTCTGTCGCTCTGAATTAAATAAATAAACAAAAAAAAATTAATAAAAGAAAATTAAAGGCTCTCTAAATTGCAGAGTTCACACTACAGAGAAAAATTATTTATGTAGATAATTAACAAATATGTATCTTTAGGAAAATTAAACATTCTATACAGGGGCACCCAATGCCTTCCCTTTAAACTTCAGTTTTATACCACAATATTGATATTATTTGTTTTCAAAAGACAATGAAATACTATGGCTAACAATGCATGACTTCTGTTTCATGCAATGAAAGTTATAGTTAATTTTGTTCTTTTAAGAAACCAACAGAAGGGGCTGGAGAGATGGCTTAGCGGTTAAGTGCTTGCCTGTGAAACCTAAGGACCCCAGTTCGAGGCTTGGTTCGCCAGGTCCCACGTTAGCCAGATGCACAAGGGGGCGCACACGTCTGGAGTTCGTTTGAAGAGGCTGGAAGCCCTGGCGTGCCCATTCTCTCTCTCTCTCCCTCTATCTGTCTTTCTCTCTGCGTCTGTCGCTCTCAAATAAATAAAAAATAAAATAAAATTAAAAAATTATAAAAAAAAGAAACCAACAGAAATTCAGTCTGGATGGACTAATTGTAAAATATCCTTGTTTATAATAGGAGATTCCAATTTCCTCATTTAAGAAAACTATGATTGTATTACTTTTGTACTGTAAAAATATCATGAGATATTTTATAATATATTAGTAACTTCTAGTCACACACTCTAATTATTTCATTAGTGTAAGTACCATACTGAAAATTATGTAATTAAGACAGATCATTAAGTAAAAGTTAAAATGCATAATTAATTGGCATCCGGGACATCTATATTTACAATTTACCTTTACTAACAAATGTAACTTGATTAATCATTTTTATATTGGGAGTTTTAAAAGTCTTATATTTTGGATATTAATCACTTAACAACTTTAGGTATTTTTTGAAGTACATAAAAGGAAAACACACTTGTTCTTTCATTTTATAACAGTGTTTGAACAAGGCTTTGGTTGTGTAATATTTGACCTTTAATGTTTTGTGACCATATTATCCTATTGGCCTTGAAGAATTATTAGATTTCTTACTTTTCTATAGCAACCTTAGTGAAAAAATTTAAATATTAGCCGGAAATCAAAAGTTAACTTCCGAATCTTTTAACAACACAGTCAAGCAAACCACCTGTTAGTAACTAATTTTATATAACAACTAATAGAGCACATTTTAATCACGTATCTCAAGCATTCAAAACCAGCCCTATTTGCATGTTCATATTCCACTGAATTAAAAGTTGTGGTTTAACTATTGATGCTGAGCCCAAGTTAACTTATTTTTCCAGTTTGAGTTACTGCCTCAATGTTGTATCACGGTGCTAAAATATCTGAGACTGGCTAGGCATAACAAATAAAAATCCACTTATTCACAGCACTAGTGTCTGTGAAGTCTAAGATCAAGGTACTACATTTGTAGAGAGCTTTCTTTATTTTTTCCACGTGGTAAGAAGTGAAACAAGAGCCAAAAGAGGGGCAATCTCTACCTTTTATGAAGACACTAAGCCTACACTCGAGGGTGGAGTCCTCATGCCCCAGTCACCTCCCAAAAACTATCATAAAAGGGCAATATTTCAAAAAGATTTTCTTGAAGGAGAATATATACAGTTCATAGCAACTATTCTTCCTGAAAATGAAGTACCACAAAGTTTTTTCTTTGTCATAAGTCATATAAATACTTTCATACTTATGACCCAAAATATGTTTATTTTGGGGACTTACCTTATAATAACAGTAGCACTCCCCAGGCATTGCCACTTTTTTTGTGTTTTTAAAGAATCTAGGTACAACAACTTGAAGGAAGTTAAGTGATTTGTTAGAATTAGATGTTTCCCTTATAAAGGAAATGACCATAAATTGAAGTTCAACATTTCAATATCATTATTACTAAATTCCCCAACTTTAAATGCTTTCTATCCCTGCTTTTACCTTTCTATCTCAATTTTTCTCCATGTTCTTACTAGTAGAGAAAATAGTTTAAAGACTGATTGAAAGTAGGGCACAAAATATACTTAATATCAACATTAGCAGTGTCATTGTTAAGTTCCTGTTCTGATCTGTCATATCACCACATAAAATTATTCCCTGAACATGACTCCCCATTCACCTCTTGCACTTAGGCCAAACTGATCTATGTTGTACCTGTTGAACAGACAACTTATTAGTTGCTACACCACTGATGAACATCACTCGGTCTCAGCAACCATTAGATACTATGGGAGGACTGGGGTTTGTGTATCACCCTATCATGATAGTTTTTTATGATTCTTTCCATCAGTGTTATGGTAGTAGTTTAGATGAAGTGTATCTGGGCCTTTGTCCCAATGGGGCTGTAGTGTGTCTGCCTTCATTTTTCCTCCTTATATTTTTCTTCTTTTTAGCCATGTTTTTGTTTTGTTTTGTTTTGTTTTGTTTTGTTTTGTTTTGTTTTGTTTTGTTTTGTTTTGTTTTGTTTGTGTGTGTGTGTGTGTGTGTGTGTGTGTGTGTGTGTGCATGTGTACCTTAGTCAAATAATGTTTGAGCTCTCTCTTAGGTCCACCATAACATGTTGTCCTATTAACTAATACCAAACACATCCTTCCATTTATTGTCTTGAAATTGCAGGGGCAAATTCTGTTACATGAATAATGGAATGTCTTTCATTCTGAATCATTATTGTTGGTTACTGAGCTCATCTAATGTTAGTTCGACACATGTTACACCTAAACTTGTTAGACCGAATAATATTTTTGTTGCTTGAAGTAAAAGCAATAATTATAAAATTATATGTGAGTATAAATCACTAAAATTTATAACTAAAGTCAATACTTACCTCAAGATATTTTAAAGAATATAATAATTTTATGAGCTCTTTTTTCTTTCATAGGGTGAACATTTCTTGAAGCTCTTAATGATCCAAGAATTGGGGTATATTATTAAAAATGCACTGATTCTAATTATCTCTTAGTTAACTGCTCACTTTTTTCTCATCCACAATCATATATATATATATATCTTAGAATCTTAGAGACAGAGAGAGAGACAAAGGGACACCAGGGCCTCAGCCATTGCAATTAAAAGCCAGAGCTTGCACCACCTAGTGTACATGTGCAACTTTCTGCTTCTTTCACCTTTGTGTGAATGGCTAACATGGGATCTGAAGAGTCAACATGGATTCTTAGGTTTTGCAGGCAAGTGCCTTAATTGCTAGGCCATCTCTCCAGCCCATAAGTCATATTTAAGTAATATATACTTTTATATTATTTTGGAAAAAATAACTGTTAAAAATTCAAAAAAGAGCTATTAAAATGGACATACATGAATTTTTATGAGATGTATTATTTGTTTTAAAAAAGAAACTGCTATAGCTTCATTTTGCTTTTTCTTTTGTGTATTATTTGCACAGAATGATGGGTCTCATTATAGTGCCTTACATAGCACATTCTTTCCTTATTGCCCTTTCTGCCATACCCCCCCCCCCCCACACTCTTACTGGCCTGTTCCTTCTTTCCAATTATTTGCCCTTTTAGTTTCATGTCTTCTCAACCTGGTTGTAATTTGTATTTTCCAGATTACAAATAATGTATATTTTATGTCTATACTGGCCATATGTATTTCCACTTCATATTCTGATATGTTAATTTATCTATATATTGATTGAGTATTGTGGGGCTTTTTGGTGTTTAACTCTATGCTTTCGCAGATATGGTAAATTTATGATGGAAAGTAAGAAAAAAATATAATTGTAATGTTTTAGTCTGACAAATTAGAGGTACGAGCTTATAATAACATAGAATTGAACTTTTTTTATGTAACTTTACAAAACTGTGAGACATTTTATCCAAAAAGGTAAGGCTATTAACATTAGAAAATATGTTAATAATATGAAAACTTCCCTACCAAAAGTAAATAATAGATGCTTTATAACTTTAAGGGGTTTTGCTTATTTATTTTCATTTTCATTGTATACATTTGGTGTACATGACACTGCTAAATAGGGATATTTCCATATAAATTTTAATGTACTATGAGCATGTCTCCCCACATCCCCTCCCATTCTTCTCATCTCTCCTATCCCTTATTCTCCTTTGTCCCCTATATGGTTTCTCTTTTACTTCTACATCATGTATATGTGCATGATTTTTTGTCTTTATGTTAAATCTATGAATTCAAACTTAGAAAGCATATTTGTATTTCTGAGATTGTTTTAATAATCATTATTATCTTTTTTACTTAAACTTGATTGAATAAAGTAGTACCTAAGGTGTGGGAAAGGCAACACCTTTGAGTATATCTGTAAATGATCTTTCCAGAGGATTGAATGTAATGGATCCATTTGCCTTCAAGTGAAATGGTTCTGTCCCTGTGGAATGAAGTTCCAAACTAAATAAAAAAATAAAACAGATGAAAGCCAGCTGGACACTAGCATTCATCTCTCCTTTCTGGTGTGCTGGGGTGTGAGCAAACAGATACTTCACCCAAGCACAGTGATAGTGCCCCTGGCTATCACACCTTCTCTATCATGAGGCAAAATAAACCTCTCCTAACTTGTTATTTCTATCAGGTATTTGCCACACCAACAATAATAAAATAGCCTACTTTATTGCATAATAAGTATAATTAGATACTGTAATCTAAAATGATCATTTTTGTTTTATTTTTATTTATTTATTTGAGAATTATGGACAAACAGAGAGAGAAAGGCAGGGGGGAAAGAGAGAGAGAAAAAGAGAGAGAGGGAGAAAGACTGAGCACAGCAGGCCACTAGCCACTGCAGTCAAACACCAGATGCATGTGCCACCTTGTGCATCTGGCTTACGTGGGTACTGGGGAATAAAGCCTTGAGCCAGGTCCTTAGGCTTCATAGGCAAGTACTTAACTGTTAAGTCATCTCTCCAGCCTCCTAAAGTGATCATTTTTAAAATACAGTGTATCATCTGCTAGCTAATGAATCATCTACTAGCTAATGAAGAGAATGTATAGCCTAAAGATAAATCCTAATATAATCAAAAATAATTTCAAAAATATATGTATTAAAATGAAAGCAAATTACTTCAAAGTTAAAAAAGAATTTGCTTTGGGTAAAGAAAATGTGATTTGTTTTTATATAGTAAATATAAAAAATTGTAAATTGTTTTAACAATCACGACAATCCTAAATACTCACAAACAATAAATAAACATGTTTTGCAAAAAATATAATTTATACTAAAATGTGCCTGATTTCTAGAAAATCTACTTATGATTGCAAAATGTCACTCTTGGTGCTAAAACTAACAAATTCTTTATCTATCAGTATTTTGATAATGTCATACAATTCCTATAGGTAGAGATCTGAATACAGAATAGGCTAAGCTCTTTTATTGAGTATATAACTGGACTTGACTTGAAGTTGAGTATAAGCAGATTAAGTGTGTGTGTGTGTGTGTGTGTGTGTGTGTGTGTGTGTGTATTCCTGAGGATATAATCCAGGATGGCATATATTTTAGGCAAGCTTTCTACTATTGATTTATAGTCCCATCTCCTTTAAGTTAATTGCAATCTTATGTTATCACATGAAGAAATTAATTTGTCTAAAATAAAATAGATAATATTTTATATATGATGAAGGTGGACATAATATATATGTTTCTGAAATATTTTATGCTTTTTTCAGAAAAATGCTATTTATGATTATATTGAAATTAATAAATTATATATTACAAAGTATATTTTTGTTCTTTTCCATGAAGTGTCAGGTACACTGTTCCCAGTACAATCAATTTACTAACTTTTCAAAAATTGCTTAAATTAGGTGATAGCATGCTTTGTAAAAAATAAAAATAAAAATAAATGAGTAGTCTCAAGAACTTACAATGAAATCCTTGAAAATGGAAGAACTTTTATACTTTAAATACACCAGTATAAAAATATATTCAACTATTGAAAGTATGAAAGTAGACCATTTTTCTGGAGAAAATATTTCTGTGAAAACTTTCATTTTTGTGTGTTTTTGTAATATATTAAAATGTATTTTTAAAAGTATGCCCCCTAATATATGACTTGTTGAAAAGTTTATTTCTTTGCATGTACAAAGCACTTCATTAGTAATTATTCCCATTCCATTCTATTATTGTATTTTTTCAGTTGCAGAAACAAATGTTAAATGGTTTCCCATTTATAATCACTAATGGATTTAAGAAACACCAATGAATCTTGTCAGCCATTTTAAAACCTCTGTTTCTACTACATAAAATAGCATGCCGTTAAAAGTTCCTTGAGTTCCTAGGTTTGTTTTTTTTTTTCAGTTTCTGAATCCTCACCAAATTTTATGATCAATTTCTTTCATGATCAACTTTTAGTCCTATTCACTGAACTGCTTTGGTGACAGGAATTTGAATCTCCATTTGTGTAATCCATTTTCAATAGACATAGAGAATGTTATGCTCATTTCTGTTAAATTCTTCTTTACTGCTTTCAATCCATCATTCTATTATATCAAGATTTTTGAACTCTGCTACTTCCATGAAATACATTGTATAATCTTCCTTCATCTGTTGTCCACAAATGTGTCATAACATAACACTGACAAAAAAAAAAAAATCCTTTCTTTTGTAAGGGATAAGTTTGAGATAAACTGGTTTATGTCGACTCTTGTTTGGATTTCACTCATGAATTAGGGTGCTGAACTCTTAATAGTGTCCAAATCTTTTCTGAGTCTATGGTCAGGGATCTTTTTCATGGAAATAAAAGAATGAATCTCATGGACAATGAGGGGTGAGTTTGAAGGGAGAAAGTAGATACAGAGAGAGAGAGCACATTTAAAGAAAAGCTGACATTGTTTGTGAAATAAAAGAAGTGAAAGGAAAACACTCTTCATAAGAGAAGGTCCTAGAAAGACGGTCACCACCTAGTTACGGTTGTTGAGGGGGTTATAAGCCTTTCTTGGGGCGTGTGGGGGCTTGAGAAATAGCTCAGTGTTAAAGGTGCTTGGCTGCAAAGCCTAACAACCTGGTTTTGATTCCCCAGTACCCATGTAAGCCAGCTGCACAAAGTAGTACATGCATCTGGAGTTCATTTGCAATGGCTGTGGGCCACATTGTACCCATATTCTCTCTCTCTCTTTCTCTCTCACTCTCTCTTGCTCTTTCTCTGTATCTTTCTGCTTGCAAATTAATAACTAAAATAATTTAAAATAAGTCTTTCTGGCTAGCATTGTAAGTTTATTTTTTAAAATATCTTATTTATTTATTTTGAGAGAGGATGAGAGACAGAGAAGGAAGCAGATAGAGAGGGAGAATAGGCACACCAGGACCTCTAGTCATTGCAAACGAACTCAAGATGTCTGTGCCACTTTGTGCAGCTGGCTTATGTAGATACTAGGGAATTGAACCCATGTGGCTAGCCTATGCAGGCAAGCACCTTTAACTGTTAAGCCATCTCTCCAGCCCATGAGTTAATTTTGAAATGACTGGACTGAGCTATGAGAAATGTAGTTCTGGCCCAATTATCAAGGCTTATAAAGTATCCACCTGTATCTTTTCCAAGCAAGGAACATTTCATGTCCATCTCTGTCTGAAGGACTGTGCCTAGGAGGCTAGGGTTAGTGGAAACCTGCATTCCTTGCAACGCAGAACAGAACTAAGGGTGAAATGTATTTCAAGGAGAGTTTCATGGGGGTAGCTGAGCATGCCAACACAGGACTGGTGGTTTATCCCAGAGTCATGACCTTCCTCTTTTCTTGTTAGCTTGGCTTTCTAAAGTTCAGCTGCAAGCCTCTAATTTTCCTTCTCCAGTGTTCCAGACATCCTTGCTATAAGACTGGTATTTTTTGTTCAGCCATTGCACTCCCTAGCCAAGGAAAAAAGGCAAAAATGCTGCCAGAAAGAAACAGAGAGAGAGAAAGAAAGAAAGGAAGGAAGGAAGGAGGAAGGAAGGAAGGAAGGAAGGAAGGAAGGAAGGAAGGAAGGAAGGAAGGAAGGAAGGAAGGAAGGAAACTAAATTGCTGTTAAGGTCACGGAGCAAGTGTTCTGACACTTAAGCATACTTTCCCAGTAAACTGTGAGGTTTCTTCCTCTGACTCTCCCACATCTGTAAGATGCTTTGTTGGGTATCTTAGTACAACAAGTAGAAAAGTAACTAATACCATGACAGTGCTAGTGCTTTTGATAATTGTTGAGTATCTGGGGTAATATATGCATATATAAATTTTGGTGTGATTTAGTAAATCTAACCCAGGGCTTTGAACATGCTAGGTATCACTAAGCTACAACACTAGACAGGCTAGAATCATGGGTTACTCTTTTTCATTATTTGTTTATTTTGAGGTTTCACTATGTAGCCCAAGCTTAAACTCGCAAACCTTCTGACTTAATATCCCTATTGTTGGAATTACAAGCATGCGTCACCATACCTGGTGAACTCTTAAAACAGTTCAAAAATCTCTTTTTCTGGGGGGGGGGGTATTATAAACAATATTCACTTGATACAATGTTATTACTAGGATGTATTAATAGGATGTTGCTATCAAGATATTTCTCTTAAGCCAGGTGTGGTGGTGCATGCCTTTAATCCCAGTACTTGGGAGGCAGAGGTAGCAGGATCGCTATGAGTTCAAGGCCAGCCTGAGACTACATAGTACATTCCAGGTCAGCCTGAGCTAGAGTGAACCCCTACCTTACAAAACAAAACAAAACAAAACAAAACAACAACAAAAAGATATTTCTCTCAGATAAGAAAATAGGAAAAAGATTTACCCAGATAAGCTTATATTCTTATTTTAATCACTTAATTACCTTTGTTGAAAGCTTTTAACTTTGTAAGTTCCTATTGTTACTTCATATATGAACAAGGGATAGAAATATAGCTATTATGTAATTCAGTCTTATAAATACAGAAAATATTTTGTAACATATATATTCCAAGCATTTGCTAAATAATTGGTATAAATATAAATTAGTAGATGAGCATCATCATTTAAAATGGAGCACTTCTATAGAAACCTTGAATTCAAGATGCAAGGAAGAAAAAGTGTATTGTTTTATTAGTGATATTAACTTTTTGTGTGTACACAGGACTCTTCGTTTTTTTGTTGTTTTTTTTTTCACTCTTTTTCTCCACCTTGAAGATTAGACAGCACATGGGGCTTTCATTCCTATGGGTGTCTATTGGTCACCAGACAGCTAATAGTCCTAACTGTATGATTCTCAGAGGATCATGTCTCTCTAAAAACTGTTACTGTGGAAATCTAACTTTGCTTACCTTTGTGATGTGGACCTTAGCAATATATTTATTGTTACATGCCTAGTCGCATTTCTTATGCATTCATCATGTCCATCCCAATACCTTTGTAAAGCTGTAAGGGTTTTACTCAAACATAGTACTTAGATATTATAAATATATAATATATAAAGGTAAAAATATGTCAGTAATATTAGTCATGAAAGTACATCAGTAAATCTTGTTTATGCAGGGTCTGTTGAATGTCTACTTAATGTTGTTTTTTAATTAATAAAGTGGTGAAAGTTTCATTTTATCTGATGGATTAGATTATAGTCCCTCATCATGGAGAAGGCAAGGTAAAGACTGGTTATCTATCAACGATGACAGCAGGACTGTTTGCTCACATACCAGTGGACAGGAAACAGAGAAACAGGAATGCCAGTGATCAACTGGCACAGTCCTTTCCCCCTTTATTCATTTTAGGACCCCAGCCAATGGTATGAGCCATATACATTCAGGATCCAAACGTCCTCTAAATAATTTCAGATGAACTCAAAGATGTGCTTCACTAATGATATGCAATCTCTTAATCTAATCAAATTTAAATTCAAACTTAACCTCCACAAGGGGGTATGTGTGACCTGCCCTTTCATTCATCACTTCGAAGTCCTTCCCATTTTCTTTGAGGACTTCAGAGAACCAGGGTAGTTAAGTGGCCCCAGGTATACCACATTGGACGCTCAGATTCCTCTGCTGTGACTAGGTATCTAGTGTAGGTATCCTCAGACACTTTTTGTTTCTTTAATTTATTGATGAACTTTTTATTAAAAGGTTGTACTCTTGTAACCCCTCTCTCATGCCCTCGTTCTATTCAGAGTCCTACGTGGTGGGGTTATCGCTATTCACTGTGTCAGTCCCTATTGGATGGGGGTGGGGCAGAGCCTCAGACTATTCCCACCACACTGAAACCCTTACAGACTTTCTAGCACCCCTTCTTCTGAAGTGTTCCCTGATCCTTGGTTGGCAAGTGAGAGAGCGAATTTAGTATTGATTTCTCTGTAACCTCGGGATTTCTGTTTTGGTGAAGTTTGAGTGACCACAATTGTCTGTCACCATCTCCCTGTAACCTCTGGATCTCTGTTTTGGTGAAGTTTGAGTGACCACAATTGTCTGTCACCATCTCCCTGGAACTTTCATACTCACCATAAGAACAGTGCTCACGTCACCACTTCCTCTGCAGGGACTTCTGTTGTAGCAGACGTGATAGAGGCCACCTGTCTCAGGGTGGGCACTTGGTGGGCTATATATACTTGATGTGCTCATTTATCTTGGTTCTCCTCAGTATTCTCCACAATCTGTAACATAAAACAGATTCTCCCAGCAAAAGTGACAGCAGTTTT
This sequence comes from Jaculus jaculus, assembly GCF_020740685.1. Classification (NCBI taxonomy): domain Eukaryota; kingdom Metazoa; phylum Chordata; class Mammalia; order Rodentia; family Dipodidae; genus Jaculus; species Jaculus jaculus. The sequence continues at coordinate 55,527,554 of NC_059114.1, read as the reverse complement.
GATTAAAGGAGATAAGCATAGTTATTAGAGAGACTGATTGAAGTATATGCCCCAGTCTTCTGAGCTAAAGAGCAGTGGAGGTTTTCTCTGGAGTCTATTAGTTTACTATCCTAGGGAATCTGGTGTGGTTCCCAGACATCATGTAAGTTCTGCTCACTGAGCAGGACTCATCTCCAATCTTTGAGCAGTTGGTTAACTGTATAGGCTGTATGACACTATTGAAGAAGTGTGTAATTCTTGCCTGGCTGGTTGATTTCATATCTGGCAGCATCTCCTGCTTATTCACTCTTTTGACAACCATTGCTCCTCAGCAGCTCCCATAGCACTTTGCAGTGCTATGAGGTCTAGCCAGGAAGGAACTGATTTCCCTCTAATCGTTCTCCATGTCTTGTAGGCTGTAGTGTCATAAGCAATATGGTCCTACCTTTTAGCTCTGGCAGGTAGCCAAGTACTTTGACAATGGCATGAATTATTTTGGGGACCTCATGGGTCTTACTGACCAACAACCTCCTGGACATCAACCTAATCCTGGCTTTGAGATCCACCAGCCAATGTCCATGGATTTTTTTTTTTTTTTAATTTTGTTTTGAATGAGTCAGAAAGACAGAGAGAGAGAGAGAGAATGGGCATGCCAGGGGTTCCAGCCACTGCAAAAGAACTCCAGATGCGTGTGCCCCCTTGTGCATCTGGCTAACATGGGTTCTGGGTTATCAAGCCTCTAACCGGGGTCCTTAAGCTTCACAGGCAAGCACTTAACCACTAAGCCATCTCTCCAGCCCTGTTTTGTTTCTCTCTCTCCCTCTTTCTCCCTCTCTCTCTCTCTCTCTCTCTCACTCTCACTCTCTCTCTCGACACATTACCACTTACCATTAACTGAAGCTATTCAATTTTAGGAACCATATATTAGAGAGGACATGCACTGTTTATCTTTCTGAGCCTGCATGACCTAGCTTAGAATAATTTGTTCCCCCAGGTATATCTTTTCCTACAAATCCCATTATTTTGTCTTCCCTCAGTGCTGAGCAGAATTCCATTGTGCATATGTGCCACATCTTCATTAACCATTCATTTATTGGTGGGCACCTGGGCTGAATCCAGTTCCTAGCTATTGTGAAAAGAGCAGTGATGAATATAGTTAAGCACATGTCTCCCTAGCAAATAGTAGTCTTGAGGATATATGCCCAAACGATCTATAGCTAGATTTAATGCTAGTTCTATTGTAGCCATTTCAATTTTTTTTTTATTTGATCAATTTGGCCAGAGGTTTATCAATCTTGCTTGTTTTTCAAATGAACCAGCTCTTTATTTCATCAAAATTTTTAATTAATTTCCTTAATTTCCAATTCATTGATTTCTGTTCTCTTGTTGATAGTTGTCTGGCACTATTGGAATTGGACTGTATTGGATTTTTGAATACCTTCAGCTGGATGGTAAAGTTATAGACTTGAGATCGCTCTATTTTTCGTAAGGTAGGCATATCGTGTTACAAACTTTCCTCCTAGGACTGCCCACATTGTGTCACGTAACTTTTGGTAATTTGTGCTTTTATTATCTTTAGGTCTAGAATTTGTTTTAATTTCCTTTTTGATTTCTTCCACTACCTGTGAATTGTTTAATGGTGAGGTGTTCAGCCATCCAGTGTTGGTGGATTTTCTGTTATTTACCTTGTTAATCTCTGGATTTATTGCATTGTGGCATGATATATGCATGAAGTTATGTCAGTTTTTCTGAACTTGCTGAGAGATGTTTAAGATCCAACATATAATCTATTTTAGGGAAAGTTCCATGAGCTGCTGAGAAGAATATGTATTCTGTAGTATTCAGATGGAATATTCTATAGATGGCTGTAAATCCAATTGATCTATGTGATTGTCTGTCTCCCTTATATCCCTGCCAACTTTCTTCTTAGATACTCTAGTTATGATAGCAGAGTATTAAAGCCTCCTACTATAATTGTATTAAGGGTTATTTCTATTTTATTGTCTAGCATATTTTTCTTTATAAAATTTGGTGCTCCTGATCTTGGTACATATAGGCTTATGATTGAATATCCTTTTGTTGTATTGTTACTTCGATGAGTATGAAGTATCCTTCTTTATCTCTTATGATGACTTTTGGTTTGGCTATTTTATCTGGTATAAGTTTAGCCACCTCTTCTTGTTCCTCATTTCTACTTGCTTGAAAGATTTTTATTCATTCTTTCCCATAACATGATGTATATCTTTATTAGTAAAGTGAGTTTTCTGTAGGTAGCAAATGGATGGGCCCATTTCTCTGACCTAGATTTTTAGCCTGGATGTATGTATGCATGTATGTATGTGTGTGTGTGTGTATGTGTATGTGTGTGTGTATATATATATATATATATATATATATATATATATATATATATATATATATGACAGAGTGGGTAAGAGAGAGAGAATTGGCATACCAGGGCCCTTAGCCACTGCAATCAAATTCCAGACATGTGAGCTACCTTGTATGCATGCATGGCCTTGTGTGCATATCCTTGTACATTTGGCTTATGAGGCCTCTGGGGAGTTGAGCTAGGGTCCTTTGGCTTTGCAGGAAGTTTCATTAACTGCTAAGCTATCTATTCAGCCCTAGACTGTGTCTTTTGATTAGGCAGTTGAGTATATTGATGTTTAGAAGTGTAACTGTCAAGTTTAAATTAATCCCTATCAAGTGGAAGACTTTGTGGTCCTTGGTGATTTCTTGAACTTTATATTTACATTTATATTCTACATTTTATTATTATTTTTCCTCTCTTTGATTGTTATATTTCCTCTCTTGAGTGTGGTTGTTCATCTCCTCAGCAAGAGGTATTCCATGGAATATTCTTTGTGGGATTGGCTTAGTTCTCATTTAATCATATAGCTGGCTTTTATCATGGTTTATTTTTCTCTGGCCTTCTATTATGAGGGATAATTTTTCTGGGTATAGTCTTTCTGGTTAACAGAAAGGTTGTTTTAAAATTTGAAATGCTCCATTTCAAACCTGTGGTAGTTTGAATGTATACACTCCCGTATAGATTCAGGTATTGAATTAAAGCTTCTAACTTAGGTCCCCAGCCACCTGGCTGAAGGAGAGATAAATAGGGAAATATTGGTATCAGCCCAAGATATGTTTGGAAGTGGACCTGATGCCAACCCAAAGAGGTAGAGAATAGTGTTTGTCGTGGCAGATCCCTGCTGCTTATGTTTTTTTTGTTTTTTTTTTTTTTTTTTTTTTTTGTATGTACTGCTGGTGGTATTTTGCTTGGGTTTATTGACGTAAGCAGTTTCTCCCACCACTGATAGAACTTTCTCTTGGCTCAGATAACTAAAATAAATATTGCTCCTCCCATATATTGTGTCTGTTTGGAAATTAATTTAGCAACGTGGAACTGTGGAGCTCTTCTGACTCTTAAGAGTTTCCGTAGGGGGAAAAGAAAAAACAGAGGCAGTTCTAGTGGATTTACCTTTGCATGTAACAAGCTTTTGGTACTTTCTTTGTTTTAAGTGTTGAGAGTTTAAATGTAATGTGATGAGGGGAATTTCAATTTCTCTGCTCTGTGTGCCTCTTATAATGTGATGGGGCTCTTTTTTGTGAGGTTAGAGAATTTTTTTTTCAATATATTTTTGAAGATGTTCTCTGTAACTTTGGATTGTAATTCTCCCCCGTTTTGAATGCCCATGACACTTGTCTTTTTCAGATGTCCCATATTTTCCTCATATTCTGTTCACGTTTTTACTGTTTCACTTTTATTTTTAATTTATTATTGTTGTGAAAGGATAAAAGTTGCCCTATTTCTGCTGCTCTGTTTTCTAGCTGCTTTGCTAACTTGCCTTTTTAAGCTTCTGTAATATGGCTTGCTTACTACTGCACTGAATCACAGAACTGCCATTTTGCAACTGCCTCCATTTTGTAAAAAGTATGCAACTACCTCCATTTTGTAAAAAGTATACCATAAGGACCTGGCCCTTTGTACGCCCTACCCAATCAGAGGGACCCTCACGAGCCCGCCTCGTGGGCCCCACCCAATCAGGGGAACCCACGGCTGAAAAGCCCCTATGACTCTGCATACCTATAGTTTTCAGCCTTTATAAGCTGACCAAACACGTGGCTAGGGGCTCTTCACCTTTCCTCCTGCGAGAGGAATCTGTGTTGAGCCCCGATGCATCGGAATCAATAAACCTCGTGCGGTTTGCATTGAGAGCGTCCTGCGTGAGTGTTCTTGGGGTCCCGTAGACAGCCCTGAGCGGGACCCCTCCGGGGAACCCCACATTTGGCGAGCCAGCCAGGAGTCTCTACAGGACCCCAGACCTCATCTAGGACCCCTCAGAGGTAAGAGGCACCTCCCGTCTTGTCTGTGTATGTCTGTACTTTTATATCTGTCCTCTGGAAAAATTCTCGATTTCAACCGGTTTCAGTATCTGGATGCCTTCCCTTTGGGTGCTCTGAGTTGGGGCTGACGGGCCTTAGAACCACCACCCAGCAATCTGGAGGACGCTCCTGATTGCCCCCAGGAGACAGGTTTTTCTGTCTCCTATCTGAAGAACTCGGATCGAGTTCACCTCTGTCGGGAAGCATCATCTGGGTCCCGCTCGCCGCCATCTGCTTCAGTTTCGTTTTTACTCGAGCAGCGATCGGGCCGCCTTTGTCTCTTTGTTCTCGGTGTTCTCCAGATCCTTTTGTTCTCCTATCTCTTTTATTCCCCTTCCAACATGGGACAGACTATCTCAACCCCTTTGGACTTGACTTTAGCTCACTGGACTGACGTTAAGAGCTGAGCTCATAATTTATCTGTTGAAATAAAGAAAGGAAAATGGCAAACTCTATGTGAGGGAGAAGGGACTATGTTTAATGTTGGATGGCCCCGAGGAGGGACCTTTAACCCAGATCTTACCAGGGGATGATCCAACTCAGAGACCTCTGCCACCCCTACAATATTGGCCTTTCTCCTCCGCAGACTTTTATAATTGGAAGGCCAACCACCCTCCCTTCTCGGAGGACCCCTCAAAATTAACTGCACTCATGGAATCCCTAGTTTTCTCCCACCAGCCCACATGGGACGATTGCCAGCAGTTACTCCAGACCCTCTTCACGACCGAGGAGAGGGAACGTATCCTGTTGGAAGCCAGAAAGAACGTCCCTGGTGACGACGGGCGCCCAACGTGGCGGCTCGAGGCACGGACCCCTGCTGGACGGAAAGCCCCCAGCACATGAGCTCCGGGGTCACCGCTTCTCCGCCCAAGAAGACGGCAAGACCTGGTAAGTTTTCCCTCTTCATTCCATCCCATCAAGATGGGCCATTCATTGTCTAAAGAGGCTTCTTTCATAAAGGATTTAAAAACCTCTCTCAGAGAGCGAGGAATATGGGTAAAGAAAAAGGATCTTATACAGTTTTTTATTTTTGTTGATAAGACATGTCCATGGTTCATGATTGATGGACCTAACATTCATCCCAAGAAATGACAAAGGGTTAATAAAGAATTAAATCAAAAACTTACTACTGAAAAAAAATGGCAAAGAGTCAACACCTCTGTCTCCTGTGTGAGATATGTGTCGACCCCAGAGCTCTGGTTTCCTGAATAAAGCCTCATGCTTTTGCAGCAAGTTGGGTCTCCTGTGTGTCTTTGGGTGCATGCTATCTCGAGACTTGAGTGAAGGTCTCCCTCTGGGGGTCTTTCAATTGAGGACTCGTCCAGGGATTTGCACGTCCACCCAGGACTCCGGAGACCCCCTTGGAGGTAAACAATGTAAATGTCTGCAGCGCTGCTTGTCTGAGTGTTTGTCTGAGTGTTTGAGTGATTTCTGTTGCTCTGATCTGTTTTAATTTCGGTTTGGGCAGCTGTTGTTCAGGACCATGAGGACCTGACAATGGTGGTTGGCAGGACCACAGGCTGCAATCCTGGGGGACGCCCCAGGATCTGAGGAGAGTCAGGGTGGCTGACAGTCTCCTATCTGGTAAAGGAAGATTGTGTATTTCTCCTTCAGGAGAAACCACAGAGGCATCTTCCATCTGAAACTGCATTTGGTTTTCTGTTCTGGACGCATCGGAGGTGTCACGGTTTTTGGTTTCTTTTTGTCAGTATCTATTTTGTGTTTGTTTGTGGACTCTTGTTTCTAATTATGGGACAGACTATGACGACCCCCCTGACTCTGACGGTATCTCATTTCTCTGAAGTTAGAAGTAAGTCTCATGACTTATCTGTAAAAATTTAAAAAAAAAGGTAAAAGACTTTCTGCTCCTTTGAGTGGCTGCCAGAGGGAGCATTTGATCTAACCATTATTTCTGCTGTTAAGAATATTGTTTTTCAGAAGGGACCCATTCTCACCCAGATCAACAGCCATACATCCTGGTCTGGGAGAGCCTAATGATGGATCCCCCGGCATGGGTCAAGCCCTGGATCCACCCCCGCCAAGGTCAGGCTCCCAAGTCCTGGCAGTGGCCCAACAAGCCACGAGAAAACCAAGCCGAATGGCCACAGACCCCTCGGCTCAGCCCAAAATATATCCTGAAATAGAGGACCCTCCCGAGTGGCCCTCTGCCCCGATTCCATCTCCCCCACCTTAGCCCCCTGCTCTCCCTGCTCCAGCTTTGGCTGAGGGAGGAGGAGATGGGCCCACTGTAGGGACTAGAAACTGAAGGACCTGATTCTACCGTATGAGCCTTTGGTCCTCCCCCTGACCTAGCATGTCTCAGGCCCAAATGAGCAGCCTACCTAGCTCCCAAATGAGATTGATGTGGGATTCCCTCTCACCCGACCTGAATGGAATTACAACTCAGCAGAAGGTAGGGAGCAACTGACAGTCTACCGCCAGGCTCTGATGGCAGGTCTCAGGGGGGCTGCTCGCCGCCCCACGAATCTGGCTAAGGTAACCTCCCTCTATTTTTTTAGAATGCTTGATGGAGGCTTCCCGGAGATATACTCCTTTTGACCCTACTTCTCCGGGTCAACGTCTGGAGGGTTTACAAGATCTAGCTTTGACAGACATAATTAAGAAAGCTGAAAAGGTTTATCATAAGAGAGAAAAAAAAAAAAAAAAAGAGCATCAGGATCAGGAAGAAACAGCCAGGGTACCTGGGCAACAAGCAAACAAGGAAAAAGAAACCCGAGGGCTTTAGGAAGCCCCTTGAGAAGGATCAATGTACGTATTGCAAGGAAAGAGGATGTTGGGTTCGCGAATGCCCCAAAAGGAAAGAAACTGGGAAGGAATTTTTCAATGTTGGGACATAGAGTGCTTATTAAAAATGTCTTTTGAGTGGTACTTAGATCAGAATGTTAAAGTATGTAAATGAAGATGTGCGGATGTGAAAAAGAAAGAAATTTTCAGGCTGAAGTATGTTGGGATAGTTTGCTTGAGCTTTATCAAATTTAAGTCATGGGTAAAACATAAAATTGTTTTATGTTAATAAAAATTTCTGTGGTGCATGAAATCAATAGTTATCAAGTTTAAGCCAAAATCATTGGTTGTCAAATAATGATTTTTCTTTCAAAAAGATTTATCAAGGGTTATATTAATATTTAGCTAGCTGTTTGGGCTCAGAAAAGACCAGATTCTACTCTGTTATATGTAAAGTAACTGTCTCAATTTTGGCATCTTAAGTCCAGTGCTTATAACAAAATTAACCCTTAAGACATATTCCCTACTTTAGAGCACAGCCTCATGCTCAAACAATGGTCCTCATATAAAAAAAAAAAAATCAAGCTCCATGGTTTTGTTTCCAATGTTCTCTGGGTAATTTGTACCCACACAGGTATCTGAACTAATCAAAGATGTTTTCACACAGGTGCTAAGGCCTTATACTGTCTTACTTGTTTTCTAGGTTAAATAAGTTAAGTTTGTAAATCAACTGGTACTGTTTTCAAGACTGGTAACAGGTTCTGCCTATACTTATAAATGTTGGATATTTAAAATGGGAGATGTGCCTACTTTCTATACCTCAGACATATATATGACTTATGCTACCACAGTACAACAAAAATTTTAAAGATAGGACAAAATGATTTTAGAAGCCCTGTGCCATTCTTTAGTTAAGTCTATTTCAGTAATTAAATGTGCTCTATATGTATGTACATCCAAGCTGGTGTAACTTCCTTTCTAAGTGTGTTAATCACCTATGTAGAAGCCAAAGCCAATTGGAATCATCGGAGTAAAAAGTGTCAATATTTTGGCCTATGCTCCCATGTCATGAGGCCACTGGAGATGATGGGACACTTCTACACTGGCCCCCTGGTAAGTCACCTGTCTTCCTGAGCAGGGAGGATATGGAGACCCAAACAAAAGTGGTGTACAATGTAAAGCAGGAGAGTCACAATTGAGGAGCAATCAGTCCTCCTGACTTCCCAAAGAAGGGAAAACTACTTGGCCAGCATGGCCCTGACTCATCCTAACTGGCAAAAGACACCAGTAAGCTATGGGGCTACTCCTGTGTCCCTAAAGTCTCTTTGGAGAGCCATTAATGACCTCCAAAATTAATCCTTAATTAACTTTTGGCTATCTACAAGGTCTTAAACACTCAGAGAGAAATGTATAACCAAAGATAAAAAAAAAAAATAGCTCTTTATTATTAAGATTAAATGTTATATATATGTTTCTGATAACTCTGCTAGCATCTCATCTGTTTTACAAGCCATGTTAAATACTACTGTGCCATTTAATGAACAGTTCTGAAAGAAGATCTCAGCCAGCTCATCCTCAGATGGTCCTGAGATGATCTAAGCCTGTCTACCTGGATTCCCTCGACCTACAAAAAGACCAGTTTGCTGTGTGTTCACTTCTCAGTAACTCCTTACTTTTATTCTTTCCAAAGTTATCTTTCAAGACTATCTTCCTACACTCTGGGGTACATTAAAATAGTTCCCCTCTCTAGGAGAGATTCTCTAACTGCAACAAGTCTCCACTTCGTGTCCCGTTCAGCAGGAAGTAGTAAATGATCTGATGTCTTCGACCCAGTCCCCTAAAGCAGTTAGAGTGTCTTCTCATGAGAGGGAGAAATAAAAGGGAAATAGACTGTCTATACCATACGTTCCTGTTGTCATAGATAAAGTTTACTTAAAATAAGTTTATTTAAAGTTCCTCAAATAAAATTATAGAGCTTGGTTGAAATGCCATACAGATTAGGACCTCCCTTTTATGAGGGAATTGCCATCCTTACATCTCCTGTGTCTACTAACAGTGCAGAGGGATTATTCTGGCACTCTGCCCCAGAGGGGGGTATTACTCTTGCATCCATTTCCAGCCTCGGACTGTGTCTATTAGGCCCTGATATGCTCCCTCCTCTGACTCTTGAACCGGTATGCAACCAAACTGCTATTATCAATGACTCCTTTATATATACTAAAGCCCCTAGTAACTCCTATCTTGCTTGTTCCATGGGCTGACTCCCTTTATTGTCAACAAGGACTTTTTACAGACTAAGGACTATTGTGTTGTAGTTATAGTTTTGCCACGATTTTTCATTCATGATTCTGAAAGTTTTACATCTACTATAGATTAAGGCATTGCCATTAAACCAAATAGAGAGCCTTTAACTGCCCTCACCCTGACTGTGCTCCTGGGACTTGGTGTTATGGGAGCAAGAACAGGCATTGCCTCGCTGGTAACCTCCCAACAGCATTTTTCACAACTCAGTGCCTTAGTGGACAGAGATCTTAACCTCATACATGAGGGGATACAAGATCTCAAAGATTCTTTGGCCTCGCTCTCTGAGGTTGTACTTCAAAACCGGAGAGGGCTAGATTTAATATTCTTAAAGGAAGGGGGACTCTGTGTAGCCCTCAAAGAAGAATGTCGTTTTACTTAGATAAGACTGGGCTAATACAAAATAGCCTTGATAAAGTTAAAAAAAAAAAATCTAGAGGAAAAATTGGTTTTCCACATCTCCCTGGCTAACTACTTTGCTTCCCAGTCTTTTAGGCCCTTTTGTTGGATTCCTTTTGCTTATCTCCTTTGGCCCCTGGGACTTCAGATGACTAACCAGTTTCATTAAGAGTCAGGTAGATTCTGCAATCAAGCTGGTTACTACCATCGCCTTGCACAGAAGAAACATCTGCCGCTGACCTGCCAAAAGAACAAGACAACCCCCCATCTCGACCCTTAATAATGGGGTTGGGTGTTGCAGGAGCAGGCACCGGCATAGCTTCCCTTGTCACCTCCAACCACTCAGCTTAGCAATAGACAAGGATCTACAAGAGTTACAGTCAGGAATGCAGAACCTAAAGGACTCGGTTTCTTCACTTTCAGAGGTTGTGTTACAGAATAGAAGAGGCCTAGATTTATTATTTTTACAACAGGGGGGACTCTGTGCAGCTCTAAAAGAAGAGTGCTGCTTCTATGCAGACAAGACTGGATTAGTAGAAAACAGCTTGCAGAACAGAACCAGTCTTGGTATGAATCTTGGTTCACCAGGTCCCCCTGGATGACTACTTTGACCTCCACCTTGCTAGGGCCACTTATCATCTTAATTCTCCTCTTCACCTTTGGTCCATGCATAATAAATAGATTAGTTACCTTTATTAGAGAAAGGATCAGCACTGTCCAAGTCATGATACTTAAACAACAGTACCAGTCTCTTGCAGAAACTGAAATTCCATGATTGGAATTATGACAAAGAAAAGGGGGAAATGAAAGGATAAAAGTTGCCCTATTTCTGCTGCTCTGTTTTCTAGCTGCTTTGCTAACTTGCCTTTTTAAGCTTCTGTAATATGGCTTGCTTACTACTGCACTGAATCACAGAACTGCCATTTTGCAACTGCCTCCATTTTGTAAAAAGTATGCAACTACCTCCATTTTGTAAAAAGTATACCATAAGGACCTGGCCCTTTGTACGCCCTACCCAATCAGAGGGACCCTCACGAGCCCGCCTCGTGGGCCCCACCCAATCAGGGGAACCCACGGCTGAAAAGCCCCTATGACTCTGCATACCTATAGTTTTCAGCCTTTATAAGCTGACCAAACACGTGGCTAGGGGCTCTTCACCTTTCCTCCTGCGAGAGGAATCTGTGTTGAGCCCCGATGCATCGGAATCAATAAACCTCGTGCGGTTTGCATTGAGAGCGTCCTGCGTGAGTGTTCTTGGGGTCCCGTAGACAGCCCTGAGCGGGACCCCTCCGGGGAACCCCACAGTTGTTGGACTGCTGAACTATTTCTTCTGATTTAAAATCAGTTTCTGAGTGTCTATCTTCCACATTGTATACTCTGTTTTTGAGGCATTCTTAGAATATTTTTAAAGATTTATTTTTATTTGCTTTTATTATTATTTTATTATGATTTTATTAAATTATTTTGCTGTTTTCAGCTTCTCCATCTCTTTGTGGAACTCCAATTTTACTTTTTTTTGTAAAAGTATGATTATTATTATTGAGAAATTCTGGGACAAATCACATGTTGGTCCCATTGTTTCCCTTCTCCTTGCCCACATTCCACTGGGGATTCTCCTTAGTGAAATTTCTGTTATTCACAGTAGAGTTGTTGGTTTTGAGTTGTAAGGGCTGCAGTCAGTCCTTTTGTGGGGGGCAGGGAGTAAATGTGTCTGGATATTCCCTCCCACCACGTGGTTCTTATATTCTTTCTACTCCCACTTCTGCAAAATTCTCTGAGGCTTGGTGGGTGTGTTTTAAGTCTACTTTAGTGTTGAGCTCTCAGGAGCTTCTGGATTTCTGCTTTGGTGAGATTTAACTATCCTCAGTGTCTGCCTCCATCACCCTAGCCCAGGTTGTCAGACTCACTGTGGAAGCAACACTCTTTTATTATTATTATTAATTAGTTTTGTATTCAGTGAATACAGTCAATTTGGTACCATTGTTAGGCTCATCCATGTCCCATCCCCTCCCTCTAGCCCCTCCTTGTTGAGGTATAAGGGTCATGAATTCTGGAGTTAGCTCACAGTTGTGGGTAGGATAAATGTCTCTGCATATCATGACCCAACATGTGGCTCTGACATTCTTTCTGCACCCTCGCCCACAAAATTTCCCTGAGCCATGTTGGGTTCACTCTTGCTTATCTCACCAATTGTTCTGCGGTTTCACCTGGGCCCTAGCTGTTCTGCAAGGGGGCATTCATCTCCTATTAGGGAATCAGCTATCCTTGTTGATAGGTTTTGGTTGTCCTCAGTTCTTGCTGTTTGCTGAAAAACAAAAGCAGATTCTCTAATGGAAAGGAAGACCTAAGGGGACTAAAGGGGATATGTATTATTAATTTAGAGAGATTTTGATGATTGTACCCTCACTTTTGGAGAAAGATTGTGGGAACTTTTCACTGGAGTCCATAATCTTGATCTCCATAGAATTCTGACTTGGTTCCCAGTTCTGCTTCCTTTCTCCTGAGCAGAATTCTTAGCCAATCATAAATCCATTGGATATTCACCTAGGCTGTGAGCCACTCTATTGCATAAGTGTATCTTTGCAGGGTGGTTGCTTTCATATAGCAGTGTCCTAGGCTTCCTCACAATATTTTAGGTCATTTTTCCTGAGCAACTCATGTAGCACTTTTCAGCACTATTCAGGCCAATTAGCAGGGAAGTGGTTTCCTTTAAGTGTGAGCTGGATCTCTCAAAGTTCTGTGTTGGTAGCATAAGATGTCTTCAGAAATAGATTCTTGCCCTTTCCCTCAAGTAGGTAATCTAGTGTTTTGATGATGTTTTTATGTCTTGTTTAGGAGACCTCAGAAGTCTCTCAGATCAACAACTGAATGTGGATTCTAACAGAATTCTGGTACTAGGAGTTATAAGCCAAAACCAAATGCTTTATGGCTACGCTACATCCCACCTTCTGCAAGTTCTTCTTTACCAGATAATTTCTGCATATTCCTATTGGTGGTTGTATGATTTAGTCTGATATCCATGAGGAAGATTTCTATGGTACCAATTCATTTTGGATTTGGGTTTGTGTAGATCTTTCCTCACTCTTTCATTCCCCTTCCTTCTGCTCCTTCCATCCTTCTTATATGTCCTTTGAGTTGTCTGTCAGGTATTCTTGAAACTCAAGCTGTTCCAGTTTAGGAACCACGAATGAGGGAGAACATGTGGTGTTTCTCTCTCTCTCTCTCTCTCTCTCTCTCTCTCTGTGTGTGTGTGTGTGTGTGTGTGTGTGTGTGTGTGTGTGAGTTTGTGTGTGTGTGTTCATTTAGTATGATCTATTTCAAGTCCATCCATTTTCCTACAAATTATATTGTGCCATTTTTTTTTTCTTATTACTGAGTAGATTGTTTATATGTACTACATTGTCACTATCTCTTTGTCTAATGATGGACATCTGGATTTATTCCAGTTTTGGGCTATTGTGAGTTAAGCAGCTATAAACATGGCTGAACAAATATCACTGCAGCAATGAATGCAGCCTTAGGGTAGAAGTCCAGTAGAGGAATGGCTGGGTTAGATCGTAGCTCAATTTGTTTTTATTTTATTTTTCAGGAGTCTCCAGATTGATTTCCATAGTGGTTGCACAAATTTGCACTCCTACCAGCAGTGATTGAGGGTTCCTCTTTCCCCATATCCTGGCCAACATTTATTACCATTTGATTTTTTTAATTATTGCCATCCTTTCTTGAGAAAGGTAGGATCCCATAGTTATTTTAATTTGTATTTCTTTGCAAGAGAAGTAGATCAATGGTATTTTAAATGAATATTAACCATTTATATTTCTTCCTTTGAGAATAACCTATTCTGTTCTCTGCCTCATTTTCTGAGTGGATTGTTTGATCCATTCTGTTAATTTGTGTCTTTTGAAGGGTATTTTTATTTCTATTTATTTATTTGAGAGAGAGAAAAAAAAAGAGGAAGAAAGAGAGAGAGAGAGAGAGAGAATAGACATGCCGAGGCCTCCAGCCACTGCAAACAAACTCCATATGCATGCACCACCTTGTGCCTCTGGCTTATGTGCGTCCTGGAGAATTGAACTTGGGTCATTCAGCTTTGCAGATAAGCAACTTAACTGCTCAGCAATCACTCCAGCCCAACTTGTGTCTTTTGCTGGGTAAGTTAAGACCATTAGTATTGCAAGTTATAATTGTGATGTTTCATTTAATCCATGTCAGGTTGGAGGCTTTATGATGCTTTCTAAGGCTTTGTACATTTTCACACATGCTCTAGTTTTGGTTATGGTGTTCTTCCTTTTGTAGGTTCTTGAGGTTGGTTGTCCATCTCTTCTGTGTGGAATATTTCCTAAACTATTCTCTATAGGTTTGGTTTTGTTTTCTTATAATCATAGAGTTGAGTTTTATCATGGAAGGTTTTTCCTTTAACCATCAATTATGAGGGAAACTTTCTCTGAGTACAGTAGTTTAATTTGGAAGATATATATGTATTTAGGTTTCCATTCCAAGCTCTTCTGGCTTTCAGCGTTTTCATTCAAAAGTCTGACTTAACTCTGGTGGGGTTGCCTTTTTATGTAATGAGTTGTTTCTGTCCTGCTGCTTTTAGCACCCTCATTGTTTAGGATTTTTACTATGATGTCCCTTGGAAAGTTCCTTCTTTGGTCCAGTTTGTTTGATTTTCTGTGTGCTTCATGTTTCTGGATGGATCTTTCTTTTGAGAGGATGGGAAAGTTTTCTCCAATAATTTTGTTGATTATGCTCTTCATGCCTTTGATCTTAATTTCTTCCCCTTCTGGTATACTATTGATCATATGTTTGGTCATTTTAAGGTATCCCACAACTCCCTCTTGTTCTGTTTGCATGAATTTTAAAGTTATCAGATTTTGGACTACTGAAAATTCTTTATTGTCTTCCAGTTTAGATGTTTTGTCCTCCACATGACTCTGTTAGTAAGGATGTCTTGAAAGGCTTTTACAAGCTCTATTTTATTTGCTTTCTGTTTCATTTTTCTGTATTGTATAAATCCCTTTGTCAAGTTCCAGCTTCAGTTCATGGTTTGATTTTCTTGATGCTTCTTGAAATTAATTCTTGAAGTTAATTATGTCTTCATTCAGCTTAATTAGTTGATTATTGTGGGATCTTCTATTTGTTGACTTAACGTCAATATATATATTTTCTCTCTTTTGACATCTCTCTGGATTTCCTCCAACAAGTTAAGCCTAGTTATGAAATCTGTGTGCATTTCATTTATGTGATAGTTGGTTTTTTGATGGTTTGCTTCCAGTTCAGTGATTTACTTTGTCAAGATGACATAGATTATTATGTTTCCCTTTTGGAGTTTGCTTTTTCTGTCTCCTCAATGTTTTCATTAAGTATGCAGATCATAGTTTCATTCTAGGGTCCTTGAGCTGTACTTTCTTCTATGTTTGCAATGGAAGCTTCCATTGTGTGGCTAGGTGTCTTTGGTAGGGATTTCTGGGCTTAATGCTGTGTATTATGATGATGATGATGATGATGTGCTGGGGTTTGCTTATCTTGAATTAATTGGCTTGCATTGCTCAGAATAGCACAGCTCAATTAATACCTCTTATAGAATATACATTGATTTCCTTGTTCAGGTTATTCAGTGTAAAAATTGGATGGTAGTATATTCACAGGATTTGTTTGGGTACTCTTGAGCCTGAGCCAGTTCTTCCTCATGTGTTCAGACTCCCAGCAATTCTGAGTAGGCTCCTGAAATGCCTGGACAGCTCAGTGACCAAGCAGGGTCTTGTTTCCACACTACAACATGCTTCCTGGTCCTTAGAGTTGGACATGGCATTGGCTGTTGGTTGCAAGCAGGGGAAGAGGATGTCAGAGATCCCACTATTTGGATTGGACCTCAGTGACAGTGGTTGTGGGGCCAGCCTGGTTTATGAGTATGTGGTGATGGTCTGGGCCCAATGATTGTTGGATGAATCATATTTTGGGGCCTTTCCTAACATGTCATGTGTGTGGCTCCAGTGGTTGCAACACAAACATGCTTATGTATCAGGTGGTTCCCTATCTAACCAAAGCCTGGTGAGCCTGGTTTTTTCTGCTCTCTTGACCCACATGTACCTAGGGAGCCCAGAGGTTCCCTGCACACCAGGCCTAAATGTGCTCTGTGCTTACCCAATCTAAATCTGCATATTAAGGAGATCAGGCATATCTCCTCTTATGCCTGCACCTGAAATATTCACAGATACCATTCTTTAAGCTCATGTACATCCTCAGTTCCAGTAACATATGATATATTCTTTGCTTCCTAAGATACTTCTCAAGAGTCTACTCTTCCACCAGGCTCAGCTTTGCTGGTGGCAATAGAGTGGCAGCTAGTTCCTGCAGTTAAGCCACTCTACATCTGTGGTTAGATGCCACTGCTCTACCTGAAGATTCCACTCTTGATTCACTGATTTACAACTCCCAAAGGCTGCAAGAAAGAAGGAATCCGTCTTTCATTGTTGAATTATATAAATTCCCAGATATGTTAGAGGAAGGGAAATAAAATTTCAGGAAAGTTCTCTGTCCCCCCCCAAAAAAAAATCAAAACAAACAAATAAAATTAAAAACAAACAAAACTAAATTTAAAAAATCAAATATCTATAAAATATGTTAGCACAAATCTGTGCTCTTTCATAATTGTATTTTGGCTAAGGATACAGTGACATTGAGAACATTGAGCCTGCTTTCTTAAGTATCTCTAGTTCATGAAAAGAAACTGCACATATATAAATAATTCAGCAAATGTACAGCTTTACAAGCCAGAGTTAGAACAAGCCTATTGGAAAATAGAGAAAAATGCATCTATTTAATGGTGCCCCCAAAGATTAGCATTTGAACAATGTAATGAGTTGAACAGGAAAAGTAGGTTGTCAACTGAAAACAAAGAGAGAGAAAAAAGAGATGATGGGATAGGAAAGAAGGGAGAGGAATAAGTAATGGGAAGAAATGAGAAGGGGAGGGAGTGGAGAGAAAAGAAGAAAGGAAGGCAATAGAAGAGAGCAGAGACAAGAAATAGAAAGAAAGGGGAGGTATTAATTTTATTTTACTATTATTAAGAAGAATATTAATGAGGTTCCACTGAAAATAGAAAATTGGTAAAAAGTAATAAGGGCATATATCTACAAATCAATACTTCATTTATTCACATAGTCTATTAAAATGTTTAGCTCTCAAATACTAGAAAATGAATGTAGCAGTTATAGTCTAAGATTAATCATTTGTGAACACTTTTAAATTCTGTCTTAAGACTCACAGTAATACAAACAGAATAGATGTGTTATACACTAAATTAAAGTTTTATTATTTAAGTGAAATTTCAGACTTCTTTGCCCTTTAGCAATTTTATCATCTTTCTATACAGTCTTACAATTTAGTTGGGTGACTAAGATATGTGGATACCAATGGAAATAATCTCATAACTGAATTATCAACCACATTTATTATATTGAGCCAAAGATCTAGAAGAAGAAAAAAAGTATATGTTTCTGAACTCCTAAATTTATTGCTAATAGGTAAAAAATATGTATCTATTCAATTTTACAGGGGTAATTTTAATAAAAGTTTATACAATTCTTTGATTTTAAAGTTCAATATTACTTAATACTATTCAATAACAAAATGTTATTGCTGTATTATCCATGTGGTTTAACAAAACTCTGTCATGTGCAGGTAATTTATCTTAGGAGACATTAGTGAATCTTAAAAACTAATAAAAATATTAAATGTAATATTCATGTTTACTTGAAAGACCTATATAATCAGAATAATTGGATATAGGAAGATAGTTTCAATGCATTTCATTATGTATATTTGGTGCAGTTGGTTATTTCTACTCTGTATTTCACCTTGAAACCTAAATTAACTACATAATAAAACAGAGTTTTATAGATTATCAAAAAATTTCAAATTACACTCTGAAGAAAAAAAATTAGCCTTTTAGGTCACTTTTCTGTTTCATCCTACTAGGCTAATAGTTTCTCATAAATTTTTGCTAATTGGGATAAAACAAATCATAGGTCCATTTTGCTCTAAGATAGAGGTCAGCATATATCCAGAAGTAATGTATTATTCATTTTCTGACATCTACATTATGAATAATTATTTTTCTTAAAGTCAGCATATCACAACCTCTCATGACTGAATTCACAGTATTGTATTAGTTGTTATGAGTGCACTCTTTTCCCTTGAGTATCTGTGCATAATAACATGACAAATGGCAGGCTAACATTTACACATATTGATTGGACATTCAAATAGAAATATAGCAATAACTATTGTTTTAGTTATTTTGACTTATTAAAGTCGGACAAGCATATTACTATAATTTGCAGAAGAAAAATAAGCTTCAAAGGCATGAGTGACAGGTATTACAGGAAAACACCAGGCTCTGCTAAAGGTTTCTGATTGGTCAAGTATATAAGCAGTACATGGTCCAGCAATGGGAAAAGAAACATGTTCTTTCAAATAAAGTGGAGCATGAGGGAGTCCAACATCTACCTGGGAACTTCCTTCAATGCTACCCTCTCTGTTCTAGGTATAAAACTATTCCTGTTTCTCATGTTGTGAACACAGTACTTTTGGAAGGAAAAGAAAATTTTTACACACAAGTTAATGTTGCACATTTTATGAGAACATAGTCAAATTAAAAGATATAGTAAAAATTAAGAGGATTTCCTATAGAAATGTTGACAATAAAGTAAGATATAAGCATAAAAAAGATCAACTAGGGCTTGAGAGATGTCTTAGCCATTAAGGCACTTGCCTACAAAGACCAAGGACCCAGGCCCAATTCCCCAGGACCCACATAAGCCAGATGCACAAGGTGGCACATGTGTCTGAAGTTCAACTGCTATAGCTCTAGGCCCTAGCATGCCCACTCCCTCTCTCCCTCTCCAATAAATAAATAAATAATAAAATAATTTCTAAAAGTAAGAGTGAAAAATAGAGATCAACTAATCTTAAGGCATTATACGTTCCCTAGTGAGTTAGGCTAAACCAAACAGAATTTTATAGAAATTTCATTATATCTTACCCAAAGTGTAAAATCTACCATCATCCAATATAAAAGTTTTCAAGGACTGTAGAAATTAAAATATGAATGCTAATATAAAACATTACAAAAATAAAGACATTGTTTTCCACAATGTATGATCATTGTGAGAAATGAAATTAAGCTTATGTATGGATATTGACTATTTGGGTCTGTGAAAGAGATTAGCTTGGGATGTTCTTTCACTCCCTCTGAAAGCAGTGACCTAGCAAATTCCACAAATACAGTTCTGGTCATTCATCCTTATACATGTGCTTCTCAGTATTCTCATGTTTCTTTTGACATCCACTTTCTAGATTCTCCTTAACAAAGCTAACAATTAAATCTCAAAATCATTAAGTCATAAGTCCCTTCTGTGACAAAAGGAGACCTCTCACTAACAGATCTAATCACCTCTTTCTATGTCTCTCATTACATATAAACATAAAATTATCATACAAGGACTTTCTCTTTACAACTACATTGCTGAAATTACACATTAATGTGTTGATTAAGAGTACAGACTGTTGCCAGACTGCATGGCTCAAGTGACATTTCCTCGCATGCTAACTCTGGGCTTTGAGAAAAATTGAACCTCTTTCCCAATTAGTTAATAATTCTATAACCTATTTTCTGTGTTTCTTAGTAAAATTAATGGTGAAATCCTTAAAATAATACCATAGTATAAATGTGTCATTTCCTCAGCAAATTAGTGACAGTCTTTCAAAGGTTACAAAGAATTGTTAGTCTGACTCATACAGCTGAGCAAAGACCATAACAAATAGCTGTGACTTTGTACTTCCTTGTATTCCCTGCTACTAAAGGAAATTCTTCTACAGTTTTTTTTTTTTTTTCTGATAGCCAAATGGAAATGTTTAACTCCTTGAAAAACTCAAAATGCAATATAATCTATAACATAAGAAATTAAAATTTTAAGGGGAGCACATTTATCATAATGTTTAACTTTAACAAGTCAATGGATGCTCAATATGATTATGAACTCATTCCAATTTCATGTTTTAACAGATTCTAGAAGAAATCTGCCTCTTTTGTACATATAGTAAACAAATTTCAGTTTTCCCTCATATTTATTGTTTATTTAAAATATTTATGTATTTATTTGAGAGAGAGAAAAAAAAAAAGAGAAGCAGGTAGAGACTCCAGTTGCATGCACTACTTTTCTCATCCAGCTTATGTGGGTGCTGAGGAATTGAACCTGGGTCCTTAGGCTTTGCAGGCAAGTGCCTTAACTGCTGACACATCTCTCCAGCCCATGTTTTCCTTTATATTTATGTTGTAATAATCACATTCATTGTAAATTTTGTATCAAGTTTTCACTGCAATAATGGAAAAAGACACATCAATCTGTAATCTCATTATATTCTTCTGTCACATTACTTTTGCAATGATTCTTTGCTCTCTCACTGTTACATATCTTCCACAAAACAATAATGCAAGCATACTTCATTTTATTAGCAATTTTTTTCTATTTTCTGTTATCTAGGGCTTCAAATTCAAATAATATCTATGATATTATATATTATCTAGCTATATGTAATATGAGAATCTGACTAAATTGTTGGGGAATTTTCTGATAAGAACAAGCTTGACTAGGAGTCAAACATCTGTAGACCCTTAATGAAAATTGTATGGGAGGAGGATCACATGAAGTTTGAGGCAAGCCTGGGGTACATACTGAATTCTAGACTAGCTTTCCAGGGCTGCATTGCAATATGATGTCATGAAAGAGAGAGGAGAGAGAGGAGGGAGGGAAAGAAGAAGGGGTGAGGAAATCAGGGAAGGAAAGAAGGAAGGCAGGAAGGATGGAAGGAAGAAGGATTTTTTTTTTAAATTGTCTTTTGTTCTATAACTATAAAGTCTTCAGGAACTTTTAACACACAGTGCGAACTGAACCTGCAAAACACTGTATCTGCTACACATACTTCCAGCAGGGGGCGCACGTGTCTGGAGTTCGTTTGCAGTGGCTAGAGGCCCTGGCTCGCCCATTCTCTCTCTGTTTCTCTTTTTCTGCCTCTTTCTCTCTCTGTCTTTCACTCTCAAATAAAACAAACAAACAAACAAATAAACAAACAAATCTGTGATCACAGAGAGATGGAATGTTGCAAGTTCACAGCCAAATTATCTTGAGCTTTATTTAGCCCCTCAATGGCCAGTATTGCCCACTTCTGTGTCTGAGCTAACATCCACATGACTATAAGTTGATCAGGTGCAACATTTTTGGAAGGTACTGACAGATCACCAGTTTCCACCAACCCAAGGGATAAGAATAAAATCATATAGCATCTAAAACCTATGGTGAAGATTTTTCAGCTTTGTTGTAACCCACCTAACTGGTGGTCAGCCAATATACTTGTGAAGTGTCTTGATTTATGACTTTCTTTTGTTCTGTAACTATAAAACCTTCATAAAATTGCTGCCATGTTGGAACATGAAGTTTGTGGTAACCTAAATCTGGGTTCCTGAGCCATGGTCAGTTATATCTGGCTCCAGAATAAATTATCTCTTACTTCCTTTGAGATGAGAGCTGTGACTTTTGCATTAACAGCAGGAACAAAGAATTTGGGGTAACCTACATCTGTGTTGCAGGTGCATGGGGACTCACATCTGGCTCCAGGACAAACTTTCTCTTATTGCCTATGGAGTGAGAGTTGTGTGACCTGAGTCAGCACTATGAACCAATTGAGCATTTAGTGCCTGGCCTACTTTGCTAGTGGGCCACACAAGAAAAAGCTTTTATTTTTCCCAAACCCTTCTATGTGTGTCAGGCTCTGAGCCCATGGAAATTCTGTATGGTTATCATATGTTGAATACAAAGATGATTACATTTCAAATATTTATTTTTAATACTGAGCAAATAACTAGTTTTTTGTCTTCTCATGTTACCTAATTTTGATTAAAAGTAGTGTTTTCTTTTCAATACTAGAAATAATCCTAAACAAAGTAGAACCATTGTAGTTACAAGCATAAACATATAGTTACAACCAAAATACAAGAGAGTAGTCATCTCTCTAGCTCACCATAAGCCCAATTACAGGATAAATAATAATATAATTTCATTTTTTACTATCCAGCTACATAAATGTGTGCATATATATATATATTTTTTCTATCTCTCTTTCTCTCTCTCTCTCTCTTTCTCTCTCTCTCTCTATCTATATACACTCTTCTCACTAAAATGCTAATAAAATCTGAAAACTTCCATTTCTAAAGAATCACTCTGCCTTTTCATTATTCCCAAGCTAATACTACTCTTTTTATCAAGTTACTTTTTAAAACTGCACTTTGAAAGAAGAGAGAATCCATTCACGTGGGCATTGTCTCTGTGCATTTCTATGCATTTCCAGCTAGGAGCAGGAAGGGGTTTCAGTAATCCTAACTCCTGGGCATCCATAGAACATTGTTTGAAATCCATACAAATGCTGAATCACAACATCTAAGGAAGGTGATGGTGATTTTGCTATGGAGATTCAGTGAGCAATAATCTTAACATTGACTGAGGATTAAGTAAATGGTGAGAAAATGGAGATCCCCTTGTACCCAGCAGTCCTTATAACTGCTAATTACGGCATGATTCTAATTAAATGAAGCTGGCTTCATAATGGCAGAGTATGGTTCCTGTGTAGGAAAGCTGTTAACATAATTATATCTCTAGCACAGGGGGCAAAGGAGATTACAATTACAGGAAAGCCATGGGGTACAGAAACCAGGAATGTTACAACATTAGGAAGGAGTTCACAGTCCTAAATATCTTCACAACAATATACCCTTTGTGTTTAAGCTTCTATTTATTATATAAACTGTAATAGAAATATTTGAAAACTAAGTATTCTCAATGCAATCAGTTTTAAAACTCAGAGATCCAGTGATAGAGAGAGTGTATGTAGGTGGAATGCTTGTGTATATAGGTTCAATGTATTTTAGTGAACAATTTCCTGCCTTGTCAAAATACTACCTCCTCTGAGAGATATATGATGTGACAGTTATATATCAAACCATAAATAAAAATTGGCCTTAGGAATAAAAATACCTTAATGTGCAATATTGGACCCTGCTTCTTACATATTTCTTGCTGCTTATCTTCCACTATGGTTACATATTATTAAATATCAGTCAAGTATCATACTGAAAAATGACAAACTCTCAAAGGTAAGGCTTATTTTAGAGCTAGTATGCATTATTGAATATTACTGGCATGGAGTAATTCTCTAAATCCAACATTTCACAGAAAATATATCCTTAAGAAAACTGCCATTTTTAGAAAACTTGTTTATTTTTCTAAATGATTATTTTGAAAGAATAAGTGGAAAACTCATAGTACAAACAAATATAACCAATTTAAATATAATGTATTGTAAAAAATAAAATCTGTGATTAAATATGAACAAATAAAGAGTTGAGGTATTCAAGTGCAAGGAATATGACAAAAAATAGCAGAGGTGAGACCCATAAGCAGATTCAATATAATATAATAGGTGTCAAATATTATTATCATTAAATTCATTTAAATAACCCTAAGGAAAAATAAGATCATATCCTAGATAGTTTTCCATTACATACTTATAGTTGTTTGTAGAGTTTTCATACTTCTAAAGTATAATCATGGTTCCCTAGAATATGAGAATATCATGGAATGCCTATACAATAGATGAATAAGAAGATTCAAGAAGAGGACAACCAAAATTATTTTATAAAAGAATTTGGATCTCCATTGATGGTATTTGTATATTATATTTTCCCAATATAGATATTAAACTCCCAGGATTGAATATATAGGAAGAGTGCTTCCTGAGTAAGTATCAGGTCACAAAATGTCATGATATGCCATGAGTTTGACTCCCTAGTACCCACAGAAAATCCTTCACATGTTACCCAACTACTGTGGGGAAGGAGACTAGAGAATTCCAGATGCATAGCGGTTAGCTAGTCTGACTGAAAATGGGAGCTCTGGGTTCAGAGAGAGACTTAGTTTCAATTAGACATACTAATGAGTGGTAAAAGAAGATGCCCTCTGTTTTCCTCTGGACCTCTATATGATGCACACTCATGTGAACACACCACATACACACACACACCACCACCACCATGCCCACCACCACAAATACTATACTCCCACACATAAAAAAATAGAAAGTTACTTTTTTTTTTTAACAGAAAGAAATTCAATCCCAGAACTTATACCAGGAAATACACTTGTACTTAGTACAGGAAAACCAAGATTCAGATCAAATATTACCAACTCCATTGTCTATGGGTCTCAATAAATAACTCAAAGTAAGCAAATATTGAATTAGTAAGATAAGTGTCCATGTCCTATGGCAGACAGTCACTCAGCCTGAATGTATTTGGAAGGAAGGTGGCCTCAGATACAATAGAAAGCCCAAATTTCTTGAGAATAGAAAATTCAAATTTTGCATAAAATATTCATATTTAAAAAATAAAAAAAAATTATTAACCATTGTACTGTATGAACACATTGAATATTGGTCATACTCCCATCTGGTAGTTCTCTTAAGTTCCTGCTCCCTTACCCCTGTTCTCCTGAGGACCCTCTCCATAAGGTTATTAGTATTCACTATTGGGTCATGAATGCACTAGTTGGTCTCTACAGGGGGAGGGGAGAGGGCAATGCTTTTAGATACTCATTCTTTTTTTGTGACACAGAATCTTTTTGTCACTTATTCTGCTTTGTTTCCTTATCCTTGAAAGACATAAGTCTCCTTTAGTTTGTGCACTCTGAAGCCTTTGAATTTTCTGTTTTGATGAGCTTTGAGTCTCCTAAGTGTCTATTGCCATCTGCCTGGAGCATGTTCTCAGGCTGGCAGTAAGAGCAGCAATTATATTTAATTTTCCACCTCTTCTCTAATGTCTCCTGGGACCTGAAAGTGGTGATAAAGATGACTCATCTTGTACTAGGAAATCAGCTTTCTTTTTGTACTGAAGCACTCAATGTTTCCCCCGTATTCTCTGTCATCTTTAAAAATGAGATTTTCTGGGGCTAGGAAGATGGCTTAGCAGTTAAGGCACTTACCTGTGAAGCCTAAGAACCCAGGTATGATTCCCCAGAACCCATGTGAGCCAGATGCTCACATAGTGGCACATATTTCTGGGGTTCATTTCCAGTGTCTAGAGGCCCTGGTGTGCCCAATCTCTCTCTCTCTCTCTCTCTCAGAAATAAAAATAAAATATTAGAAAAAGGAGATTTTCCACCCCAAAGTAAGAGTAGCAAGGATCAAAGAGGAAAAGCATATACATTTTGAAAAAAAATCTTGATAGACATACACTTTTCATTTTAGCCAAAAACAGCAGGAGGACGTGGTATAAATTCTGTCCCACTGAGTGGGCCTCATATCTAGTCAGAGAACAGGTGATTACTCTCATAGCCTGTGTGCCACTATTGCACAGGTAAGTCCATCTTGTTTGGTTGGTTGATTTTGTATGTTTCAGGATCCCATGCTTGAATAATAATTCCTTTAAACAATAATCATGGCTAGGACAAAAAAGGTAAGCGAGGTCACAGTTTTAAATCCACCATTGTTCCTAGGGTGAAATGTCAGATTTAAATAGATAATTAGAGAAGAGCAGAGATTACTATTTCAAATGCTGTGACCAAAGACATAAGGGTAAAAGGACTTATGCTGCAGAGAAAACCAAATAATGCTACTTAGGAAGAGTGAATGCTGTGATGAGAGCAAAACATTGTTTTCAGGTTAATTGAAAGAATGAGAATTAAAAATGCAGATTTTAATTAATTTTGAAGCATATAAAATGTGCAAAATAGAGAGTGTTAGTGACTTGAAATCATCTTATAGGAAAATAGCAATCTTATAAAGAAATAAATTACTATTTTATCAGAAACTCAAGGTCTATAAAAATTATAAGAAGATATTGGGCCACGTGAGGTGGCACATGCCTTTAATCCTAGCACTCAGAAGCCAGCAGTGTGAAGATGGATCACTGTGAGTTTGAAACCAGACTTAAACTAAATAGTGAATTCCAGGTCAGCCTTGGCTATAGCAAGAACTTCCCTCAAAAAAATAAAATAAAATAAAATAAAATAAATAAATAAATAAGTAAGATATTGTCAAGTGTGGTGCTAAATGTCTTTAATCTCAGCATTTTGAAGGTCAAGGTAGGAAGATCACTAAGAGTTTCAGTCCAACCTGAGTGTACATAATGAGTTCCATGCATGCATGGGGGCTACAGTGAGACTCTACCTCAAAGGAAAAATCAAAGGAAGATATTAACTGGCAAATAGAAATTTATTTAATATTACAAAAGCAAAAAAAAAAAAAAACACAAAAAGCTATGTAATTTCATTTAGAAATACTTCTTGTGGGGCTCCCAGTATCTTACCTGAATCCCTTTGTCATTGCTATGTTGAAAAGAGAGAGCATCAACAAGCACATGTAGAAAGAACCATCTGGGAGGACTGCGTGACCTGTTCTCTCTCATGGGTAACCATCATGAATAGAGCCTTCTACCTGCCCACTTGTGCTGCCATCCCAAAGGTATGAAGCTCTCTTTTACTTACAAAGTTCCTTTGCATATGTTAATTTATGCTTCTCCCAAAAGTTAATTTTTTAACTAGGTAAAAATGATAAATTAAGAATCTTAAATATATACAATTTCAATCAGCAAGGAGTGGGTAGAAAATAAATGGAATTTACAACTTTCTCAATAAATAACCAAATTGTTATTTTAGAATTAAAGTTTTTTATCTTTCACATGAAACATTTGCATTTGTTCAATATATATTATTCATGGTATTGGTTGTGTCAAAATGTCAATACAAGTATGGGTCATAATAGTGATGAATTAGTTAAGTTTGATACTAGAGGAATCCTGCTAAATAAAATATATTTAACAGAGTCAATTTCATTTCCATTACAGTTTTCTCTCTATTTGGCCAGACTTCTCTTACCAACTAAGGTATTGTCACGTCCAGATTGAGTGAAACTGTTGAATACTATGCATACTCTTACTTCCTTTGTTTCATTCCTTCCTTTCTTCTATTTCTCCCTCATCTCTTTATTTACTCTTTTCTTCATTTCTGTCCACTCTTTTTAATTTTTTTTAATTTTAATAATTATTTGAGAGAGACAGACAGAGAGAGAAAGAGGCAGACACAGAGAGAGAGAGAAAGAGAGAGAGAGAGAGAGAGAGAGAGAGAGAGAGAGAGAGAGAGAGAGAGAGAGAATGGGTGCTTCAGGACCTCCAGCCACTGCAAATGAACTCCAAATGTATGTGCGAACTTGTGCATATGGCTTATGTGGGTCCTGAGAAATTGAGCCTCAAACCAGGGTCCTTAGGCTTAATAGGCAAGTGCTTAGCCACTATGCCATCTCTCCAGCCCCCTGTTCATTCTTGATAGAGTTAAAGAGTGCTGACAAATGAACTAAAATACTATACCACTGAGCACATTCCCAACCCTACCACTTGGAATCATAATGCCTAATATTAAGTGTACAAGACCCTCTAAAATGTATTCTACAGAAAGAAATAAAAAGACAATAAAGCATGATCCATCACAATCAAGTGACAGGAAGATTACTGAAAACTTGCTGGCAGTGATGACAAAAGTCTTTTGAATATGAAGGGAAATTACAGATACTCAAATAACTTGATTGACAAGTGAATACTGTTACAATATCTCACAACTAAATAGAAGTTTGTATATTGTGATGATTAAGGTGTTGTCAACTTGGTATGTTTAGTAATCCACAGAAATCCCTTTTGGCTGGGTCTCTGAGGTTGCTTCCAGGAAGGATTAACTGAAGGAGGAAGTCCTTCCCTGAAAGTGAGTCCTTCCCCCAGAGTGGGCAGCCCTACCCAGAGGGGGACTTTATATAATATATACATATATACATATATATATATATATGTATGTATCCATACTTCCTTATGAAGCTTCAGTGAGTAAAATGATGAAGAAAATCGCAGAAATAAATACACACGTATAACATGAAAAGCCAGCAAATAAATCTCATTAGGAAGAGCAGAAGTAGATAGAACTTGATATTTTTAAATCTAGGATGGTCTCTACATTAGGTATATTTGTGTCAAGTCTTATAACTTATATGGCTCAGATACTTAAATCTAATGCTGAAATAACTGAAGACAGAAAAGGAAATACTTAAAACATAATAAAAATAGATGTTTTCAATTATTGTCCAGAATAAAGAAGCATTTCACAAAGTTGGAATAAGAATTTTCCATGATCTATTCAGAGAATATTAGAAGCATGAGGGAATTTTCCAGTGGAGAAGTAAATGGTTTCAATGTTCTGAATACAGTGCAAAGCTAGTAGTAGATAAGAATTTATGAGGTGTTTACAAGGGTTCAAGATGACAGCCTAGAAAGAGATTAGCCCTTCCTCCCATGGGGGGTTACAAATGATCACAATTGAATGTCATGTATTAATGCAAAGTTGGCTTACAGGGTTCAATTTCAGTTCCGTTATGAGCTTGTAAAACAATAAAAATATTTTGATAGAATTATAAAAAATAATTTCTCACAGTAACACAGTATCAGTTTTCTAGAAATAGATTTTTTTCTGTTGATACACTGAACATATCCATGTACATAAAGGTGAGCAGACATAGTCAAAAGAAAGATGTCCATGTGTAGAAATCGCATAGTATTATTCAGCTCCAGTAGAGGGAGGACATTACTCTTCAATACAGAGAAGAAATTACTTGAACTTTTGCATATATATGTAAATATATATATATATATTCAGGAATATACATTGAGCTTCTAAAAAAAAATATCATTGGCTTAAATCTAAACTACTAATATTGCCATCAATTACATTTGGCATTACTTACTTCTTAGTTCACACCATGGGAACTCCTCTGTGCATGGATGTGTTTGAAAAGTACACAAGTGGCGACTGGACACAAATGGTTTGTGCAGACTTAAACTAAGAGTTGGCAGCTGGAGCAGTTCAAACAGTCCCATATGGTTTTCTATTCCTTCATTTAAAGTTACAAATATCCTAATATTCCCCCCCAAAATAATCACACTATTTTCACAATTGTGTCTTAAGATCTGTTATCTTTTATATCCATATTTCAACTTTGTATGAAGCAGTACTTGCAAGGATCACATTAGCATAAGCTAAAGCATCCCTCAAAATTCCTGTGTTGAGACTACTTTTCAAGTGCAGTGTTGGAGAGATGGTGCTAGGAAGGGATTATTGTGATGTGATGGATCCTTTGTGAATGATTTTCTGAATCATGATGAATTAGCTATTGAATTTGGTCCCCTTTTTTGTCTTTCTCATGGGTCCTTTCTTTTTCTGTCATGAATTGAAGAGCACAGAACTCTCATCACAGGATAAGGAGACACCTGTACCATGCTCTTGTATCCCTCAGCCTTCAAAACTATGAAATAAGAATATACTTTATTTTGGATTGAATTATCCAGTCTCAAGTATTTCTATTATAGCAACACAAAATGGATCAAGACAACATACTTTGGGAGTAACTTAATTATATAATACTGATTTTACAATTAATTTGGACATTATATGCAGCCATGAGTTTCTTTCTTCAACCATTCAAACATTTCTTCAAACATTCAAACATGTAGTGCTGGCAAATTAGTGTAGTTGTTTTCAATGGTCTCATTTGTGAGTATTTAGAACCCCCTTACTCCAAGGAGTTTTGAATCTGACAAATAACCTTAGGAAAAGTTAGGAAAAATAACTCATTTCACAAGTGAGGCAGGAACTATCCAAGATGAGCCTTGAGTATATTGTACTCCAAAAAGATAAAGCAGTAGTCAGCACACATATAAATCAGTTGGAACCTTCCAAAATTAGCATAATTTGAGTTTTCTAGTAGCATAATTATAACTGTGCATAATAAATATTCATGAGTGATATGTGTATACACTTACATTTATTTATATACTTACATATATTACATATGTACATATATGTACTGATGAAATAAATAAGCAATTGAGCTATGAGAAGAAACGTCCTATTTTAGCAGAAGAACTTTCAACATATTGCATGGTTACCCTGGACAATTTGCTCAAAAAGGCAGTGTAATTCCTTGCTCCTTGAGTATGGGCTGCCCATAAAGAGGTCTCCTTCAGAAAAGTAAAGTACAAAAAAGAAAAATTTTATCATTGCAAGGTCTGAAAAATACTGCCTCAGACAGGTGATCAAGTCAACATTAACAGTGATCACTTGTGTATGCGGTACATTGTCTTTCTAGGATGTTATTTAAGTTGTCCTTTATCTTCAAAATTTCTATTTTACAAGGTGCAACACAGTGAAATCAGGAAAGCAGAATTAAATAGACTTAAGAGATGAAAAGTCTGCACATTACTTGTTCATTTCTTCTCAAGATGATTAAAATCATAAAACATAAAGGAATTGAGAAGAAATGTAAAAACGTCTGGTAAACAGACCTAAGGGAAGCCATCTTGAGTCACACAGCCATCTTGACTTCTGAAGGAGACATAGGAGATGAAAGATTAGCACTGAGCATTAATTATAAGAATTGCCATGTGGTTCCAGTAAAGCATCTGATGTTTGCTCTCACTCTGAGGTCAAGATAGCTTGATATTTGATCCGTACTTGGTGCTAACTGTAAAAATTATGTTTTTGTAATCATGCTTGTTTGCTTGCTCTTGCTAAAGACAATTGTGTGTGGAGGGGGTGGCTGTGGTTTTTTTTTTTTTTTTTCAGATTATTGTAAAGGAATGTGGTTTGTTACCTTTAAAAACTCACTGTAAAAGTAAGATGGAGCTGCTATCCTTGCTGTGAAGGGACAATTGCTGGTCTGCTGAATAATGACTCTCCTTTTTAATTTTTATTCAGGTGGTCTACTGTTCATTTCTGATCTGGGAGTCACTACAATGTCACAGATAGGAAGGGACCTAGGAGCTATATCAACTAAATAGACCGTGGAGGGTGGGTGGGGAAAAGAAAACAATTGAATGTGGAGCCGTGGATGGGAACCACAAGCAAATATTAAGTAAAAACTAAGTAAATCTGAATGATGTGTGAACATCAACTAGTAATAATGTGTAAATATTGGCTTGCTATGTTATATAAAATATGTTATGAATGTAATAATATTAGTATAAATGCATGTGATAAAAATGGAATCACTATATTATCTTTTTAATCCACAAATCTAAACTGTTAAATAATATAAAGTTTATTTTTAAAAATTCATTTCAGTCATATTCAAATGTTTCTGAAATTTCTGATTTATTTATTGAGTTGGTAACGTATGGATAATCACTATGTCACACTTTTCTCTGTGTAAATTTATTAGTTTGTAGCTGCTTCTTCCTTCATATTAAACAAATAGAGTTTTGATAACATTACCATTGTGGTTTTGTCACCACTGTATTATATACTCAGGCTGATTTTCAATCTGAATAAAATCTTAGTAATGGCCTTTCAAATTTTCTATGCATTATATATATGTCAAATAATAATTAACTTGATAGTAAAAGGGACTTGTCTCAGATGAGTTGCTTAGTGAGCAATGAATAAATTCCCTACAATGTTCAAACTCTGTATCTTGCTACCTTTGAAAATGACTAAGATAGATATAGATATTGATTAAATGTAAACATTCTGCAGGAAACATTCTCTGAAGCTCTATTTGTGTTTACCACACTGTATGCTATACATTGAAAGACTATTATCTAATTTTAACACTGCATTTGAGTGCCTATGAAGCATTTCTCTTGGTTTTTTTTTTTTTTCCTTTTTCTAGGTGTTATTATACTAGTGCTGTGTTCTTACACTGTTGCTATAGAAACTGCATGTTATTGGATAGCAAATTTGAAAACTCATAAAGCCTTTTTTGAAATACATAGATTAGAAATCATGTTTGGTTTGCTTATGTATTTCAAATGCATTCCTGAAAAAACATTGAAAGACTTTAATCATGTAAGTGATTTTTTTTCTATTTTTTTTTCATGTATTTCTTTACTCACAGTAAATAAGAAGACTGTAATGAGTGATTAGTGGGGTAAGAAATAATCCTATATGGATAAACTCTAAGTGTTTACAAATATATGTGCATTATTGTATATTCTACTTATAACACCTTTAATTATAATTCAAATGTACAAAAAATATTCTAGCAACCCACCATTGAAAGTTTAAAAAAAAAATATCCACAAACGACTCACACATTATTGAACTAATGTGCATCATGGATTACAAATACTAAACTAATTCCTGTTATATTATCTTTTTTCTCTTATTGCTACCTTTACATTTAGTAGCAATGCATTGAGTAAATATCAATATATATGGCTTTAATTTGCACATTTAAAAATGTAGACCTTTAATGGTTGCAGGAGTCTATTTTCCATGGAATTTTCTGTCTTTGGGCATTAGTAGCTCTCCTGAAATACTTTCTTGTGATTCAAAACACAAAGATCAAGTATGTACTGCTTTTTTAAAAGCAGGTGACATAACATAACATTCTGGTGAAATCAAGTCTGTGTCTATTTGTTAAAGAACAGGGCAGCAGGTTGGAGGGACCTTTGAGTCAAGTTCCCACAGCACCACTGATGACAATTAAAGCAGTCAGAAACAGAAGTATCAAGTAACAAGTTGCTAATACTTACATGGTAGTAAATGTCTGAAGCTGTTTACTAAATGTGACAAAGCAACTGCATAGGTAAATGCAGATTTACTTATTAAATGTTTGTTATTCAGAGAATACTCTTTAGTCACTGTACTAAATAGCTGACTGTATCTCAGAGTACTACAATATTGGGGCAGACTACCAGACAGCTCTTACTTGCATCTTGGACCCTAGCACAAAGCACAGTGCCTGATATGGACCACCTGTTAGACTCGTGTGCTGATATTGACCATAATAAAATTAATGTAACTTGAGCTTTGGGGACAAGAACTCACACCATTTGAAATTTTACTCTTTTGAGTGCCATATTAAAGTAGGGATTTTACCATCCATTCCACTTGCTCTTAAGGTATAGGTGTTCATGGGGTGGAAGAAATGCTGCATCCGAACTGTTGGCCTGGCACTCTCACCATTTGAAACTCTAGAGAACTGAGAAAACCAGATAAATAGGGAATTTATTTTGCTACTTGTTTATTTCTTCAGAAATGAATCATATTCATGAAAATTCCTTCTAAACCATGATAGTAGAAGATAGTAGCTCTTTGCTCCCTCCTTCTCCTCTGAAGACATCATGTAATAGTGTTTACCCATATCTTGGGCTAAGAAATATATAGAGTAAATGAAAAGAAACCACAAAAATAAAATACTGATTGCCTCTAGTTTATTGCTATCTGGACATTATATTTCTGGTCCAATAACCCTTCTCTATAACTGTCCTCTCATTCGTATGGATGTAAGTATGAGACTGCTCTCCTCTCGGACTCTGAAATTCATTCCTGAGGAAATGAATATACTCTACTGCTACTTTAAAACGTCATTATATTTTTCTTTTATACATCTATCTTCACTTTTTAACGGGGATTATCTTACAGTGAATGAAACAGATACTACCTTTTCTCCAATAAAGTATGATAGTTATTAATACATCTGATAAATACCTTTAGAATTTTAAATATCTATTATGATTAAAATGGAAACAAATTGCTTCTTATTTCTAAACTGCATATAGGTAGGTGAATGCGACGGCTCATGTTTATGTGTCCAGTAATCAGGTGGCTGAGCTAGGGCAATCACTGTGAGTTTGTGGCCATCCTTGATTATAGAGTGAGTTCTAGATCAGCCTGGACAAGAGTAAGGCACTGCTTAAAAAAAAAAAAAAAAAAAAAAAAAAAAAAAAAAAAACTCAGAAAAGCATAAACAATATATACATGTCTCACTTTTCTTTCTGAGAAATCTCCCCAATGACATGGTAATAGTCTCAAACACTGTAAAAATTAAGTGAACTAGGATAAGATAGTCATATCACTGAAACAAGAACATAAGAAAACAGTAAGACATGTTAATGAGATTTATCTAACCTGATTATCATTATCATGATTATCACTTAAAAGTACTTTTTTTTTTAACTTTCAAGCAAAGAAAGACAGAGAGAGAGAGAGAGAGAGAGAGAGAGAGAGAGAGAGAGAGAGCGCTAGCCTTTAGCCTCTACAAATGTACTCCAAATGCATGTGACACTTTGTGCCTGGTTTACATGTGTACTGGGGAATCAAACCTGGGTCATTTGTTTTGCAGGCAAGCAACTCATCCAATGAGTGATCTTTCCAGTCCATAATTATGTATATATATATAAAATTAAAAAGTAAAACTTATTTATTTGAGAGAAATCCAGAAAGAAGCAGAAAGAAAGAGAATGAGTATGGGAAAGCCAGAGCCTCCCACCACTGCAAATGTACTCCAGACGCATGTGCTGCCCTGTGCATCTGGCTTTACATGGGCACTGGAGAGTCAAACCTCAGACCACCAGGCTTTCAGGCTTTTGAGAGCAAGTGCCTCCAACCACTGAGCAATACCACTCATTTGTCAATTGATACTACTTAGAAAATCTCACCTAAAATCTATCAATCAAATAGAGTGAATACTTTTAGTAAAATCTTCAATAAATTTACCGTCAAAATAGCATGTTATATTCAGATGCAACATTTCAAATGCTAACAGAAATTTTCTAAAGAATGAATACCACTGCTGGCTTGAAGAGCAGACAATAGTTAACCCAAGCTAGTTAAATTAATATTTTAGTACCCTGATGCTTTTCAAAATATATTCTGTAGCATGTCCTATTATAGCACAAGACAATACTGTAGTAAAAATATGTAGAGATGTTAATCTAGTGCCCAGCTTAATAATGCATATTATTCACTTCCCAAAAGTCAGTATAATTTAACTCAATCCAACACATTGGCAATAAAATTATTTTGTTGCAAGAAGAATTTTGCTGGCTTCATATGTTACAGATACTGAGATGACTTTTTTGAAATATTGCTGTTCACTCAGAAGAACTATCACCTCAATTTGACCAAGAGGTTCTACATAAGATTTTTCTCAATCTAAGTAACTTCCATTTTACAAAAGAGTTGGAGTTCTATTTATATCTTCAGAATCCTACCAATATTAGTATCTTCTCAATACTTTTGTGTTTAAGGTAAGCAAGATTCAAAACACTGGTTGAAAATTCAAAAAGCAGTAAACCGCAAGATTTAGACAGTATACAAATGGCATAATAGTCATCCTTTAATACATAATTGAGCTATTTTTTATATATCTACATGTTTTGGTATCCCAAATTATTATCTATCCTTTCTAGTCAATGAAATCAAAGTGACTCTTCAAAATCTCTCCTTATGGTGTTTACTATTATGAAGTAGTTGACGTTTCTCCTATTTCTTTTGAATTAGCTATAAAATCATTATATGAGAATACATCTTATTTTGCTTTAGGGCTTAAAAGATTTGTCACCTTTTAACATGTGGCACATGAAGAATTAATTTTATTCGCACATTTCACACATATTTTGTTCCATTTTACATTTTCATCATTTCACACTATTTGGTGAAAATATATTTGTGTACACAAAAAACCAAAAATAATAAAGTAATTAAAAATTAAATCATAGTTACATATGCAAGTATTTTTATAATAGAAAAATGACAGTGTTAGAAGTTCCATGGCAAGATAATTTAACAATATCTCTTGAGCTTTGAATTTTGAATAAAGATTGGCTGGAAAGATTATTGGGACAAACAGAAGAGAGAAGAGAGCATTTAGTGAAGCTCTAAGTGTAACCTACTATTGTCATGTATGACATTATGTCACTATAAATAGAACTGGGGGATATTTGTGACATCTAGTCTGCAAAGTATCAATATATTTGAGTGTGCACACACATGTGCACACACGTAAGTGCTCACACACATACACACACACACACACACACACACAAGTGAAGTCAGCAATAAGAAAATACATGATATTCATAACTATATTGAGTTCATGATGTGTCTGGATTCTATTTTATTTTCTTTTAAAACCAAGTTAGGATTTTTATCAACTGAATAGGCATTTAAATATGTTTCATGTTTTTTGTTGTGTTTTGTTTCTAGTTTTACTTATTTGAGACAGGGAAAGAGAGAGCGAAAGACAGAGAGGGAGAGAATGGGCACACCAGGGCCTCGAACCATTGCAAATGAACTACTGATGCATGTGCTACATTGTGCATCTGGCTTACTTGGATCCTAGGGAGTTGAGCCTGGGTCCTTTGTCTTTGCAGGCAAGCACTTTAACCTCTAATCCATGTCTCCAGCACTGAATAGGCATTTCTGAAAAGCCTAAATTAATTTTTCATTCATAGTACATTGCAAGTTACCCAGTGTATTTTCTCAGTTTCAAAAGTTATTACTGATGTTTTGCTGTACATAATAATTTTCAAGTCCTGTCAATGACTTCCATTTGTTTCTATGAATTAATTGGGTATGGCAACTCATTTAATGGTACATGCCAACAACTTAAAAGTATCTCCCAGTAATGTATTTTTATGTAAATTAGATAATTATAGTTAGTGTGTTTGTTCAAATTGTTTTATCATACAAAATAATTGTCTTTCAAAGTTCAATCTGTGTGAAACAAAAATAGTTAATATCTCCAAATGCAACAGTTCTTAAATTACACAATATACCTTCATTCTTAAAACATTTCAGAAAATATAATCATGATAAACAAATGTCTTTAGTTGCCAAATACTTTGTTTATGCCAACTCAAAAAACTGTACATTTTTTCCTCAATTTATCTTACAAAAATCCACTCTATTTCCTTGTCACACACAACATATATTCTAAAGCTAAATGTTGAAATTTTGATATTCAATAATTGTTTTTCAAGAATATATCAAAGTGTTTAGGTAAAACAAATGAAATGTCAAACTATTTATTTTTATTTTTTTAAATTAGTTTTCTATTCAGCAAATACAGGCAGTTTGTACCATTATTAGGCTCATCCATGACCTACCCCCTCCCCACTGGCCTCTCCTTGTTGAAGTATATGGGTCATGCCTTGTGGAGTTAGTCCACAGTTTTTGGTAAGTTAAATGTCTCTGCATATCCTGACCCAACATGTGGCTCTGAGATTCTTTCCACCCCCTCTTCTGCAAAATTGCCCTGAGCCATGTTGGCTTCATTTTTGGTCTGCTTCAATGATGAGGTGTTGGGGGCCTCTGAGGCTCTGGCTCTCTGATTTGGTAGGAGTTGATTTTTCTCTGTGTTGGTCTCCTTCCCCCTTGTGCTGATATCTGGTTCATCAGCCAGGGCCCTTTTGAGGTATGATGGGGTGGCTCTCTCCTTAGGATCCGCGTCTATCTGAAAAAGAGAAGCAGATTCTCCAACGGAGAGTAAGTTTGTTCCAGGACAAATGAAATATCCTTACTTTTTTTTTTTATAGAGAATTTAATAGGTGTAGGCCTTCGTATATCCCATGATTGATGGTAGTTTGATATTGGAGAGAGGGTTTATGTTTGGACATGATTCTGACTTGTTTCCCAGCTCCAGCTATGGGTCCCATACCACAGAGGGGATCAGTTAGCCAAATCAAGACCAGTTGGTTCCCCACCATGGGTGGATGCCACTATTGCACTTGTGTGGGTATCACAACTGGTTATTTGTTGCTAAGTAGGTTAGACCATGAGTTGCTTGGAGAGATGTTGGTTATTTCCCCCAGTCGCCCATGTAGCCCCTTCTGGCACTAGATACGCTGACTGTCTGGGGACTGGAAATGTCAAACTATTTTAACATGTTTTTAGAAATTAAATCAAGTAAAAATGGATAAAGCAAATAATGAATAAATTAATACTTATAAGTCCCATGTGGGATATATGTATATAAATTTTAATATAATATATCATAATTACATTGTATATGTATATTTTACTCTATATTATAGCATTATAATTAGTATTTAATAATAAAAATTTATGCACAAAATAAAAATAAAACAACCAAATGAGAATAGAATAAGCCTTTCTTTCCTCTTTATGACTTTTGTGCAAAGGAAAACTTTGAAAGCAAGGAAAAGTCTAAGAAGCTTTTCAAAAACAGTAAGTAATGGCATAAACTAATTCAATTCAAACATTGCCTACAAAAACCAATGCTAAAAATTCAGTTAAAAATCAAATCATGAGTGAGAAAAATGACACTCAGAAATCCATAAAAGGATGGTAAGTATTTTACAAAAAGGTCACTTGCAAGTCAATAATAAAAGAAAAAGTTAATTAATTTGCACGGAGTGAAATTTTAATAGTTTCAAATGATTAGCTCCTGCAATAGCTTATAATAGCTTCTGATTTCCTACACTCTTATGAAATCTAATTCCCAGGTTTAGTACACATTGTCTAATTTGATAGGCAAAAGTTTTAATTATTTATTATTTTGCATTTAATTGTGAAACAATAAAAGGTTTTCATGTGTTAAAAGTGATGGGTTTCTTTTTTCCAATAGTCTTCTATTCCTACAATTATGTAAAAAGACACACATACACACACACACACACACACACACACACACACACACATACACTGACTGGTAAATCTATGGAACATGCTACTATGGGAAATAGAAATATGAATCTCATGAAACTCTTTTAATACTGTTTTAACTTGAGCATATTCATGCTTTATTTAATGACATAAATTCTTATTTATGAAAGAGGAGAAAGCTAGCTTTCATAGGCTGTCTCAGTTAGGGATTGAGGCTCAAGAAGAACGCTGCTGCCTACAGTCTACTGTGCTACTGACTAGGCTGACCCTCAGGTTCATCCTCCTAATTTACCAGCCAATTAGGTCTTCCCCTGACATACCTAAATTTGATGCTATAAAGGCTGCGGCTTCCCAGGCCCTCCCTCTCTTTTCTGTGGATGGGATCCTTAGTGTGTGGTTCTCTGTCTGATTCTTACTCTGTTTGTCCAAACACAGGGGAGTCTGGCCTCTACACAGTATTGCATTGGCTTTTGATCTAAACTTTTCCACTTGCCTCTCCTTTATAATTTGGAGTAACTTTTCACTTTAATTACATGTATGGTCTTTCTCTGATCTCTAAATCTACCAGATGGGCTCTCTTTCCAACCCTAGACTTGCTACATGTGTGCTTACTCTAAATAGGGCAGCCATGAGTGGAACCTTCTTCATCACTCATTGAACCTCTGAATCACTTAGTGTCTTCTTTGATATCTGTCTTCTCATTTGTTTTTTCCATTGGGTCTCATGTTTGTCCTCTAAACTCCCCTCTCTTAGGTCTCCCTACAAGCTCCTAGATTCTGCTTTTCATGTGCTTGCAGCTTTACCTTAATTTCTCTTTAAAAGCCTCAGATCCTCTCCAGTCTATGTGCTTGCAGCCATACTCCATGATTTTTCACCCCAAACCCCAATTTCTCTTAAATTATGCAGTGCGTCCACATGACAGCATGTTTTCTCAACCCTGCAATGTGATTTATCCCTTAAATAAACTCCACAACTTGTGATTCCCTGCCTTAATAAGCTTAATAATTTATAATTTATCCCTCTTGAGTCTGTCTTTATTAATGCTTTATTAAAGACAGAACACAACCCAAAACTTGGGTTTCATAAATTCTGGGGGACCCATCCTGAACCATAAAATCCTGCAGCAATACTATGAGAAAATACATAGAGCAATATTTTTCAGTATAATATGATTGCTCTAGTTTACAATGATAAGAGAAGCTACTATGAAATAGAAACAAATTGTCTTCACTCACCATCACCTCTGTCTGGCTTTGACTTTTGCAGACAAACAATTTGTCATTTATAACACACAAATATGCTACCAGTGGTTTCACAGTGAACACAGCCCATCTTTTTGCACAGATGTACTGTACTGTTTAGCAGGACGAGCAGCAATCCCCGCAGCAGCAACAGCAGGAGCAGCGCACAATTTGATCTCTTATCCCAGATTTCAGCCATTTGTAGTGTTGGCAAAGAGGGTGTGTAGACAAGGTATGCAAGTTTTATATTCATCTTAGCACCCTTAGCATAGTTGGGCATGGCTTGAGTATCCCATCATTATCTCATCCTAGTAGCTATGACAACTAGATGAGCAGAATACAGTGAGAGGAGATTATGGTAGTGTTTATGCAGATGAAGAAAAGAGTTCACAGGATCCTCTTCTGGGGTTCCATCCATTACTCCTCCTTGTTCCCAGCCCCCAAAGCTGAAAAGGATGATGGGAGATACCATAGTATGTAGAAAGTAGAAGGTAAACTGAAAGGGACTCTCTATGATATAGCTTCCATGAAGTTATCACCCATGATGACATAGTACTTTGTGGTGATGCAACTGCTTCAGGGCCACCCATGCTCCTGTAAGTAACCCCTCACTCATAATTTGTAAGAAAGCTCAACAAACTCTTTGGTTCACAATGTTAGACTTTGATGGACTAGTTATTTTGATCTGAGGTTGTGCCCACTCTGAGGTGAATAAATGTTTGTTCATACCACTTGATGAAAACCTAATACCATACTTATTTTTAATTGAACCCAGGTTTCATAGTTTTATTATAATAGATTTAAAGGCAAGAAGTTAATTAGTTTTAATTCTAGGAGTAAAATAATGTTTATTTTCTATTAGTTATTTATTTAGAAGCTAATGTGTATATTCTGAAGAGTTACATAGTCTATATATTCTAAAGTCATGGGTCATAAATGAAATATTTCAGTGGCATACACTGAATTCAAGATGATCATGTGCTCTTATTTCTCTTTTTAGAAATTTTCTAACACTGAATAAAAGTGATAAAAATAGAACTTCTGTCTCACAAAGTTATGTTGGCACCACACACTTCACTCTTGAAACTGGGTAGCAAATGATGTCTTCCCTCCAACTGTTCAAATGAAAAACTTTACTTCATGTTTTCTTTTGAACTATTAGCACTTTAAAGGCCTAATCAATTATTTTAAGATTGCATTCTGTGTGGCTTAAAGTTAAGTTAAAAGAAAGAATAACTAAATTAAATGGATTTTTCTATGTGGGAATGAAATGAAATGTTAGTTCCTGGAGGTGAAAGGCATGGTATATTTCCTTAACTCCTGCTACATTACGATTGCAAAAAAAGTTTCATGTTTCAATGTTTACAATTTATAAAACTAACATCCCTATTATAAAAGAATCCTCTGACCATGCTCAACTTTCATGGTAATCTTAGAAAAAATGTTTGTTGTTTCAAAACTATAAAGATATTTTTGGTTAAAAAGTAAATATAATAGCATGCAGTTGGATGCTATTACAGTGTGTTTGGAGTAATTCCACCAGCACTCTGGGTTACCAGGCATCTGCAGAGCAGGTGTTTCTTTGAAGAATCTTTCACCATGTCTTTTCTAATGTGCAATGGCTCATCAGACTACTAGGATGAGCTCTGGCTGTCTCTGCTCTGGATTCTCAGTTTGCTGACTATTTCTAATTTTTAGTATTAGGAAAGTCACACACACACACACACACACACACATATATATATAGCACAAGACACAATTTAGCATGTAAAAGATTAGTATATTCATAGAAATGGAAAATACTTTGAGAATGCTCTTCTTTTGAGATTGTTATCTTTCTCATGAATTACAAATAATAATACATCAATATATGGAAACAACAGTAAAATGGCATCTATGTGCAATAACATAAAAATATTTAGAACTTTTTTTTGTTTTTTTCAAGGTAGGGTCACATTATATATTATCACTAGAGAGAAATTTTAATTTTTTAATAATTAAAATAACCTCATGCCTCTGTAGTGAAGAGAGAATGAAATTAACTAAATATGTCTTGATAAAGAATTAATAAAGGACAGATAAGGCTAGTGGCTACAAGGTAAGCAAATTAGCACAGCAAATGATCACTTTGCTAATTTTCAAAAGAATGTAGACGATTCTTGTTATATTAAATCACATTCATCTAATTTATTTTCTTCTTTTGGATGCTACATCTTACTGAAGTTATTAAGCACAGTGAAAAATCAGTGGTAAATAATAGATGCCCGTGCATTCAGACACAAGTCTCTAACTAAATAAATAAAGCTGCTTACCAAAAAGAATATATATTATCAAAGTTCTTCCAAAAGTTACTGTTGTTTGTTTTTATTTTTTCATTCTTACCTTCACATGCCCTTTTCTTTGCTTGTGAAATAAAAGGAAGCCTACAATGCTAAGAGGTGAAAGGGGGGAATGCAGCCACTGTCCCTCTGATCCAATTATACATGTGTTTTCTTTTTCCTGTTAGGCTAGCAGCTGAGAGAGAAATGAACTTCCTGAATTTTTAATACTGTGTGTGTTTGTGTGTGTGTGTGTGTGTGTTTCTGTTTTATTTTGGACTTTCCATACATCCTGAATGTTAGCATAACTAGAAGGGATAATTTTTCACTTTATGTTCACAATTTCCATCATAGTAGAAAACCTCTTGGATAAATCTCCCAGTGTTGTCTACTTCCCACTGCATTCCTTTGGGAAATTATACACCTCATTTTCAACACATGACAAATAGTGAAAATTCACTTTTAAAAGCAAAATTAAATATTATTCTCCAGAATTCAGTAATGCTTTTTTTTTAAATTCTGATTCATGTTTAAACATATTCATAATCAAAGGGGTACTACATCTAAAAATAAACAAATAAGCTTACCATATGTGCCTGAAAACACAGACATTGATAGGTGTGTGTGTGTGTGTGTGTGTGTGTGTGTGTGTGTGTGTGACATGAATTCAGGAATTATGGCTTAGGTCTTATAGAGGCTAAAGAAAATCACATAAACTCTTGAGGCTATAGTTTGTCCACCATTTAGAAAAGTAACATTTTGACTCATAGAACACTGAAATAAAGGTCATAAGGGAGACATGCTTTCTTAGCTCTCTCGGTTGGAAAGCAAATGATTATCATCTGTGCTTTTCTTTTGTATTATAATGACTTAGCAGTACTTGGTAGTATGTTTAAGCTCCAAAATAGATACCCTTTATAACATTTTCAGAGGACAAAGAGTCTTCAATTACATCAAAACAACTGGCTATTACACCTTTGGGTGTTATTAGCTAACAACATTTAGTTGTATTGTACATTGTTCTATAATAATAGTTTCATATTTTGGGTTAGAGCTACGTATACCAGAAATATATACTAAGGTTCAATTGTACTTTATGTATATTGATTTGACAAATATAACAGAGATATCTATGATATAACTGTGCTATAACTGTGTGATATAACCAAAATACTCTACAGGTTGGCTTTTTATCCAGAGCTCGAAATGACATAAGGAAGGAAAATAATATTCCTTTGTATGCACAGTATGTAACTTTAGAAGTTAAACCTCAAGAGTTATACTTAGTCATCTCCTCATGTGTTTCTAATAGCTTTACATGGTACAGTTTACATTATTGCAAAGTTTGAATTCTTGGCCCATTAACAAGTTTGTCAGAAGGATTTCTACTTTTCTGAAAATAAAATATCCCTTTGACTTTGGAACGCTAGAAACACCATAACATTTCTACCATGTTTTTTCTATAGTTTTTGGGATTTTTTCCTATTTTTAATTTTTCTTCATTAACATTTAAAATATGCATGAGCCTTCAAAGTAAAGAAAGAGAAGAGAGAATACTCAATAAATTCCTGGAGTTAACTTCTTAGAAAAGACATCAAAACAGAGTAAATTAAATTTAATTAACAAATTGAAGAAAAAGTAGATAAAAATGTGGATATATTTCCTATGTTAATGGGTACAGAATATGTAGAAAATGGAAGGATTTTCAAGGTTAATATAATTGTATTAAAATATATAAGTTTATTGGTATGAAAACAAGATTCTGTGACAACAATGATATTATACTTCAAAAACAAATGCATTAATTTTGTAGAGGACAACTGTGAGAAAAATATTAAAGTTCTAATAAAAAGAAGGGCAAGTGAAGATGAAGAATCAGTTAACATAATATGAATGGCCAGAAAGAATAAAAGACTATAAAATTATTTACAACTAAGCATACACAAAATAGCTATGGATACGTTTTAACTTATTAGCTTGACAATATGAGTGTTTGACAATGACTCATGTTGGTAGTTTAGAAAGGAACCCATCATGCCTGCATTGATGTACAAACAGTCTTATATTTGCTGACACTTTTGCATCAAGCGTTTGGTGTCTATTAGTTTATCCAAAAGGCAGAATAATACTCTGTTTACAGCTGTTGAGAAACCACCAATACTGCACATACACATAACTATGATGGTTGTTTAAAAACCCTGCTATAATATGAAGATGATGCAATCACAGTGAAACTGAGTTCTATACGATTGTTCAAAAAGGTTAGGAGGTTCTATGTGATCAAACATAGAAATATATCTGGAACATGTTTACTTGATACTGCAAGAAACTTACAGGGAAATTCTAAAATGCATATTTAATAATGATTTATTTAATAATGTGGGCTCTGGAGTCAAAATATATTACTTGAGAGTTACATATTTTTTTGAGGTCAGATCATTTCCTCATATGTCATAGTAGGAATTATAATAAATTGACCCAAATAGATATTTGGAGGAAATAAGTATGAATAAACATAGAAAACATGTATCCAATGAGTGATCTACACAATACATGTTAGATGGTATTTTTACCATTAGGCATTGTGTTTGTGCAAAATAGGCTTATATATATAATAGATGATAGATAGATAGATAGATAGATAGATAGATAGATAGATAGCTATAGATATATCCATGGCCTAATCAAAAGGAAGAAACATTCTGCAAAATAATTTAAAATCTTTTCATACAATTTCTTGTATCTT
Source organism: Jaculus jaculus (assembly GCF_020740685.1). Lineage (NCBI taxonomy): Eukaryota > Metazoa > Chordata > Mammalia > Rodentia > Dipodidae > Jaculus > Jaculus jaculus. The sequence continues at coordinate 55,482,880 of NC_059114.1, read as the reverse complement.
TGATTGACTTTAAAATATTTAACTTTTATATAGCTTGAGAAATTCAAGGTAATTTTTCTCCATTTAAAGAACACCTAGGATTAAAATAATCATGTGTGAGAAATCTTAAATGGCTGAAAATTAAGAGCAATGGTTTCTCTCATGTTCTTGGTTCCCAAAACTCATCCTCCTTTTGTGTGATGTCAGAACTCCCCTCGTGTCCCTATGCATCTTACTAAAGCAGCAGTGGCAAGCCAATTTACCTCTCGTAAAAAGTAGCTTACACTAAAAAATTGTCCTCAAAATTACTTTAGCTTTATGTGGCTTCTTTCACAAGCCCTATGAAGCTCTGCCCTTTCAAAGCTGAACATTTTTAGCATTTTCTAATAGAAGTCTTTCTCTAAAATGCATTGTATTCAAGTTGGGTTTTCTTCCACATTTTGAGGTACTGGAACTCAGTGTATGTCACTTCCTAGATAAGCCACAATGAAACCTATTGACATATCCCTTCTGCAAGTCCATCCTAACCAGTAGAGTACTTGCTAAGTATGACAAGCCCTCCATTTTTTTTTTTTTTAGCTTTTGTTTAAGCTTTTAATTTCTCTCTCTCTTGTTTATTTTTTGGAAAATCTCCAGATTGCAATGTGCTTAATTACAAAGGCATTCAAGGATGAGATGATGCATAGTACCAACAGTCTTGTCTATTGTGGTTGTCAGGTATGGATGGATGTTTCAGTCATTCAATAAGCCTCCAGTTTATGGTCAAGACCCTTACATGTAAAAATATTATCTTGTGAATATATTTAGTTACTCAAAAACTTAGCAGGTTATATATATACTATGGATAACTCGAGATATCAATGGTTATTATGCAGAACTTTAGGTAGATAAAGATGAACCTGTCTACAGTTTTTCTTAAGGTTGTTGCTATCTAAGTTATTTACTCAGAGTATGAATTCCTAGCTACTAGATTTTGCTGTCACTATCAGTTTCAAATCAAATGATTTAAACATCTGTGGAGAAATGGTTGATGCCAGGATAGGGATAGAAGATGTACAAGATTATAATGGAGTAGATTTGATTGGTAGAAAATAGTGATCATATTATGTGTGAAAAAAAAGTTACTCTAGGTGCTGGAGAGATGTCTCTGTGGTTAAGTCACTTGTGGGCAAAGCCAAAACCCAGGTTTGATTTCCCAGTACTCACATAAGCCAGATGCACAAGGTGACCCATGCAACTGGAGTTTGTTTGCAGTGGCTGGAAATCCTAGTGTGCCCATTCTGTAGGTGTCCTTCTGTGTGTGTGTGTGTGAAATAATATTTCAAGAGCCATCCTTGCCTTTCCAGTTCACATTCACTATCTTAAGAGAATATCCTATCAATGAACTTGTTGGACTTGATAACAGCCCTACTTGCTTTGTCTTTTTCCTTTTTTGTTGATGTTAGTAAAGCAGAATGCACAGATTTTATTTAGAAAATCAAAGATTGGAAAACAATTTGAACATTCTCAGAATTACAAGGGATTTTTAAGCGATTTGTAAAAAGGAAATAATTTGTTTCACAGCAATGGCATGTTGTAGACTAAGAGACTAGCTCTAATATTAAGCAATTATAGAATAATTCAAATTATGCCAGCTTTCCTTAGTGATTATAACAATAACAATGTAATTATCTTAATTATAACCATAAACTACTATTTCAAATAAAAATAAAACTGTTTCCTATTGTAGCACAAAGCCAATTTCAGAAGGACAAATCACAAACTAAACATGAATGATATTCGCCCATCATATTTTTTTCCTAATGATTCACAAAAAAGCCTCCATGCAATCATCAAACAAAAGTGGTTCCTTTTATATGATTTCCTATCATGAGATCCATCAATATCATTCCTTCCTGGAGTAATGTGATTACTCTTGTTGGCATATCAGATTCAGTCTCTGTTTCAACCCTTGATGTCTGACAATTCCTTTCTGGGCTCTCTTACTGAATTACCTTATCATTGATTGCTACCTGTAAGTCTATTGTGAAGAGAACTACCTTATGAAACAGAAAACATTACAAAGGGTGAGTGGACGGGTTTGTACTTGGACATCAGATAGAATGAAATCTCTTGTCTGTGGTATAGTTGCTGTACAAGTTGGTAACTAGGCTTGCATCTAACTAGGATTTATACATTAAGTATTTCATTATTCCTTAACTTGACATGGGCTGGAGAGATTGCTCAGTGGTTAAAGGTACTGACTTGCAAAGTCTTATTGCCCAGTATATATTCCTCAATGACCATGGAGAGCCAAAATGCATTGATTATAGCATTATAAGTCAAACACAAGTAACAACTTTCACAGATATCATAGGAAGCATATGAAGGAATAAAGTAAATTCAGGTACTACATGAATATCAGGGCTTGATTAAGAAAGTCAGGATGGATTTCTGGAGATTAAGGGCTTCTGAAGATTTTTTTTTGTCAATATAATGTCCTTAGAATAAAAGTATCTAAATTATTTTCTCATTTCTGTCTACGTAAAATCCAAACTCAAAGAGAAAAACAAATCATCAATATAAGATGCATTCAAACGTTCAATTTTCACTAATACAAAACTCAAGATATCCTGCTTAAAAGACCCAGCTTAAGCAGTTAAATGATTAAAAAACAAGCAAAGATCACTAGAATCAAGTGAGAAGCAATGGATTCTGGAGATCTAAGAACCAAGTGAGGTACAATGAATTTTATGAGCTAAGGACATTTGTTACAGTTGGTTCTATGATATGACAGAATAAAATTTGTGAATATGTAAGTAGTATATTACATTCTTGACCAAAACATTTCTTTTCATAATGTTGTCTAAAAATAAATGGAAACTTAGCTCTTGCTTTACTCTGAATGAATCACAGACCCTCATATCCTTTTCCTGTGCTCATTTGCTTTTCTGAGGTCTCCGAGGCATGAAAATTTTTGATGAAAGCTCATAATGACCCAGATAATGAATGCCCACTTTTGTGACCAAAGAACAATAATGATACTGCAAATATCAATAAACCTTTTGAGGTGAATTCACAGTAAGTTATTTTCCATGTTTACCCATAGATTCCCTTTTCAAGATCTCTGCCATTGTGAGATGCTTCAGTGAGAATATAGCATTAGCTTATGTGGTGAAAGGATCTCTTACTAGTTCTCATCAAGAAATTTAAGTGACATCCAGACAGCTAAATACAGCGAGGTTTAAAAAATAAATGTAGCACTAACTATCTTACTTTCATTGTCAAATTCTTGGCCTGCAATTTCAAGGTAGCCCTTAATTATCAAGTTCACGTTCAGTGGTTGACATAGCTTGTGATTGTACATTTTGTAACAGAACTAAGGCACTACATTTCTTACAGAGAAAAACACCTTTACCATGACTTTGGGCTTCCCATCTTGTGAAAACTTTTCAGCATTCTGTGATTATTAAATTCTAATTATATTCCCCTGTACACTATCTAAAACTACTTTGCTCTTGTTACTATCCCTGACCTTTCTATCTTAAGAGCCTAAATAGTTCTCAATAGGTCAGGTAACACCAAATAATCAGTTACTTACTACTCAAGATCATTTCATCTTCAGCAGAAGAGTATTAGAAACATCAGTGACACAGGTTTACATGTTTGTCTCAAAAGTCTGAGGTGTCCAGGCTAATCCTTGTCAAGTCAAGCCAAGCCTCATAGACTTCACTGGCTTAGTAATACTGGGAGAAGCTTGTGAGTAAGTCACAGCTGCCCATCTTGAAAACCTTTTCCTATAGAGCTTCCTCCTTAGAACCGAAAGGTCTGTGACCAACACCTGAGAAAATCCATAGCTGAAATTCAAAAAAGGAAAGAGAAGAAAAGCTCTTCTGTCTTTCTAAATCTCATTATTCTTAAAACCCAGTAGCACCACTAAGGCAACAAGTATGAATAACACCAAAAAATCTAAAGTGCTACTTTTGATAGGCAGTTACAGCACGCAGTAAGAGCAGAAACACAACATCAGGATATAAGACAAGATAGAGATAGAGATAGAGCAGAAGCCATGAAAAGAGAACTGGTGGGGAAATTGACCACAGAGCCCTGTGACATATAACCTAAGATAATGGTCTTTATATGATGATTTCTTTACACATTGAAATTTTCACCCGAGCATGACTTCAAACACATAGAATTTTCCTCCTGCTTGATATTTATCATTGTGTATTTAATATCCAACTTGATTATGCTTCTCACAATCAATACTCTTGAGCTAGAAAACTCAGTTCCTTAGCCAAATCTCTATCCTTTTCCACTTTTCATCTAACCAAAGAATGGTGATTGATAGTGTTAAGCCAAAACAGAGTCTCTGTGCACTGGAATCTTTCTTATATACTCCATATCCCAAAACATGTTGTTTTTACCTTAAAATAAATACTGCAATCAAACTCTTTCCATCATTTTCTCTCCTGAGTATCCACACACTAAAATAGACCATTTACTGGGCTTTATGTATTCTGTTTCTTTCTCTTTCTGAAGTTTTACATGTGGCAGTCATGTCATCATTTTATGTCTGAGTTCAACCAGAATGGCACTTATGAATCATAGAATGCAGAACTGTCTATGTCTGTGCCTTCTCATCTGTCTACTCTTTTAATCAGCCTCTTCCTTCTTTTAACCACTCACCTTCACTGCATATTTTCTCTGGTTTTCAAAGCTCTTTCTGGCACTGAAGTCTTTACATTTGTAGCTTCATTTTGTGAAATATATTTCCTAGATACTGATTCCTACTAGCTATGATCAAGAATTCTTTTTTTAAAACAAATTATTAGTTTTGTACTCAATGAACACAGTCAAGTTAGTACCATTGTTAGACTCCTCCATGTCCTCACACCATCACAGGGATCCTCCTTATTGGGGTATATGGATCATGCATTGTGGAGTTAGCCATTGGTTATGGGTAGGAGGAAATGTCTCTATCATGACCCAATATGTGGCTCTGACATTCTTTCTGCCCCCTCTTCCACAAATTTTACTGAGTCATATTGGGTTTATTTTAGGTCTGCTTCTGTAATGAAGTCTTGGGAGCTTCTGTGTCTCTGGATATCTGGTTTGGTATGAATTGATTGTTCTCTGTGTCTATCTCCTTCACCCTTGTTATGGTACCATGTTCATCAAGAACACAGCAGTCTTGCTTGTTTCCCCAATTGTTCTTAGTTTCAGCTAGGCCCCTTTTCAGGTATGATGTGGTGGTTCATTCCTTAGGATCTGCATCTATGTGAAAAAAAAAAATCAAATTCTCTGATGGAGAGGAGTTAGCACAAGATAAAGGGGATAACCATTAATTTTTAGAGATAATTTAATAAGTGTAGGCCCTCTTGTAGCCCACGATTGGTGGTAACTTGATATTGGAGAGCAGGCTCATTTTTGGATATGGTTCTGACTTGTTTCCCAGCTCCAGCTATGGGTCTAGTACCACTGAGTGGATCAGTTAGCCAAATCAAGAGCTGTTGGTTTCCCACCATGGCTGTGCACCACCATTGCACTTGTGTGAGCATCATGTCACATTGTTTGCTGCTAAGTAGGTTATACCATGAGTTTCTTGGACAGACATTGGTAATTTCCCCCCAGTCATCCATGTAGCACCTTCTGGCACTAGATGAGCTAACTGTTTGCGGACTATCTCCAGCTTCCAGCCATTCACTTCATAATATGTACCAACAGCATATGGTGTCTTCAGCAATAGGGTCTTACCACTAACCTTTGGTGGGTCATCAAGTAGTCTAACAGAAATCTATCTTCTTTTGGGAAACCTTGTAGGTCTCTGTGATTAAATGCTCATTTTGGATGTTAGCCACCTGTTGGTACTCAGAGTTACAGGTCAATGCCCAAGAAGAGAGGGAAAAAAAAAACATAAGTACTAAAAGGAGATAGAGAGATGAGAGAGAAGAGGGAGGGAGAGAGAGAGACAGAAAACAGAAACAGGAGAAGGTTAAGATCAGTCTTCATCATACTCTCTCCAGGGCTGTAAGATTCAGGTGTCCCCTATAAGGGCCTGGTGAAAGTTCAACCATGTGGTCTGTCTTTTATGATGTAGAATTCTTTGGTACCATTGCCGTTTGGGTCAAGTTTTGTGCCACTCACCCCATCCCTTAGCTTCCCCTCTCTCCACACTCACACTATTATCTCCTTGAGATGCTTGCTAGGTATGCCAAAATATTGGGTAGATTCAGGGTAGGAGCTGTAGATGAGTGAGACCATGCAGCAATTATCGTTCCATGAATGGGTGAGTTCACTGAGAATGATCTTTTCCAGGTTCGACAATTTTTCTTCAAATTTCATTGAGTCGTTTTTCCTTACTGCTGTGTACAATTCCATTGTGTAGATACACCACAACTTGTTTTCTCATTTATCTAATTATGGACATCTGGGTTGATTTGAGCACTTAGCTATTACAAATTGAGCAGCTATAAACATGGTTGAGCAAATATCTCTGTACTGAGGTTTGGAGCTTTTAGGGTACATGCCCAGTAAGGAAATAACCGGATCTGTTGATAACTCTATAGTCAGCTTTTTTAGGAGTCTCCATATTGATTTACAGAGTGGTTGTACCATCTTACATTCCCACCAACAGTGGGTGAGGGTTCCTATTTCTCCACATCCTAGCGAGCATTTATTTTCATTTGAATTTTTAATGTTTGCTATCCTTACTGGGGTAAGGTGGAATCTCATAGTTGCTTTAATTTGCATTCCCCTGATGATTAGGGATGATGAACATTTTCTTAAGTGTGTGTTTGCCATTTGTATTTCTTTCTCTGAGAACTGCCTGTCCAGTTCTTTGCCCCATTTTGTGAGTGGGTTGTTTGACTTTTTATTGTTTAGGTTTATGAGTTGTTTGTAGATTATAGAGATTAGGCCTCTGTAATTTGGATATTCAGCAAATATTTTTTTTCCCATTCTGTAGGTAATCTCTTGTCTTTGTTTATTGTATGTTTGCCTTTAAGGGGGGGGGTGCTTTTCATCTTCATATGATCCTCTTGGTTGAGTGATTATACTACTGGGGTATTGTTTAGGACATCTTTCCCCTTTCCTATATCATGGAAAGTTTCTCCTATAATGTCTTCCATTAGTAGCCTAATTTCCAGTCTTATACTAAGGTCTTTGATCCATTTGAGTGTTGTGCATAGTGAGAGGTGTGGATCATTACAATTTCTTACATATGGTTACCCATTTTGTCCAACACCACTTGTTGAAGATGCTGTCTTTTTTCCATATTGTTAGGGCCTTTGTCAAATATCAAGTAGCTGTAGTTACTTGACCCAAAGTCTGGATCCTCAATTCTATTCCATTGCTGAAGATATGCTTGGATATGTGAGGCCTTATGCCTTTCCATAATAATTTTGAGATCATTTTTTCTATCTCTGTGAAGAACAATGTTGGGATTTTGATTGGAATTGCACTAGCAATAAATGGGTAGTGGAAAAAATAAAATATGAAATTGCAAACTTTCTAGAAATGAATGACAATGAGAACACATCGTACCAAAGCTTATGGGACACAATGAAGTTGGTCCTCAGGGGAAAATTCATAGTACTAAATGCCTTCATAACAAAGGCAGAGAGATCCCAAATCAATAACCTAACAATCCACCTAAAGGCACTGAAAAACCAAGAAGAATTCAACCCAAAAAACTCCATATGGAAAGAAATAATTAAGATCAGAGGAGAAAATAGAACTCCCAAACCATCGAACAATTCCACTGTGGGTACATATTGCCAGGAAATGAAAACAGTATGCTGAAAATATAGTTGAATTCCCAAGTCAACATGCAGCACTATTTACCAAAACCAAGATAAGAAAACTACTAGTTTCCAATGAGATAATTGAGCAAATGGAAACAAGGTACAGCATATACATATATGATTCATATTTTAAAAAGAAGGAAATCCTATAATTTGCAACAGCATATATGACCCTAGAGAATATTATGCTAAATGAAATAAACCAGACAAAGAAAGACCAATGCACATGATCTCACTTATTAGCAGATTACAAAAACAATTTAATTTGTGGGAATGTTGTCTGCAAGGGCCTGAAAGTACAGAGAAGATGGGAATAAATTCTTCAAGGGACAGAAAATTTTAGGCAGGGTGAATAAGTTTACAGAACTCATGGACAGTATGGTGGCTTTAGTTGATAATAGTATATTATTTAGTTGAACATCAATGAGTAAATTATAAATCTTCTAAAACCGAAAAAAAGATAACATATGTGAGGTAGCATGTTAATTGGTTTGAATCAATTATTTTACATTTTCAATACATTTCAAAAATCATATTGTATACTATAATTATATGCATGTATTTAGTTGGAGGGTGTATGTAAACAAAAGAAAAACTTCAGGTCTCTTTTCACTTCCTTTGAGTTAAGTTTTCTCATTATCATTGACCACTGCATTTGTGAGTTTTTCAGGAATCCTCTTGTTTCTGCCTCCCTTCTTGCTATGTGAACACTGGGATGACAGAAGCTCCTAAGAGTTTCTGACCTAAGCTACTTAGAGTTCCACAGCAAGCACCTTGTCCACTGGGCCATCTTCCTAACCACTTGTACATAAATTTTAATTGTCAATTTAATTTAATAACACAGTGGCTAATAAGAACAAGTAAGTGACTTCCCTGGACTAGTGCTGCTATAAATTTTCCATTTTGGCACATGTTAGGCAATTTTTCCTCAGTTCTATGTGCTATGGGGACAGAGAACAGTCATTGGGACAGAAGCTGGACCCTTGAAAGAATGTGACTTTGACTATATGAGACTTGAACTACATATAGGAATCAAAAGGATAATACATGATGGGCATTCAGGAAGGAACAACTGGGTTTCATGACCTACAGTCCATAAGAGTGAAAGGAGACTTTTTACATAAATGTTCTCTGGATGTTTTATACCAAAATAACTTCAAAGACCAGTTCCCAAGAGGCACCAATCCAATTCCAGCAATGATTGTATTTCCTGAGCTTCACTATCCAGCTAAAGTCTCTTTAATTCAGAAAGCCCAAACCTGCCAAGTGATGTCAGGTTTGTGTGTTCTTTGGAATGATTTCTACACTTCCATTAAGGTCAATTTTCCTCTCACGTAAGAACTAGTGTAGACTTCTAATAGGATATAAGTTTTTTCAGCTGCTTTCATTTCAGGTACACTAACATTGTACAATAAAATACAATAACTCAATAAATAAATAATGTCAAAAATTCATCTGGAATAACACAACTGCAGTGAGGAGTTTTCAGAAATCAAATGAAAGCATCTTGGCCAAAGTGATCCTTTTTACATGTAGTCTACTTTTGAAGGCGTCATTTGTATAATCAATCAAAAATAAATGTTCTCACCAAAATGTTTGTTCTAACAGTATTAAAAGCCTTAAAATTAATTTTATTTCCTGCTCCCAAATTTGCCTTTCATATTTTATCTTTATAGGTAAGTCAAACAATGGAGGATTGTAAATACTTTAAGTACCCTCAGGATATAATTATGTCAGAATCCTACTTAGGTTCTATCCTGAATGAGGCTATTCCGTAGTCAAATTCAGACTTTAGGTATTTAACAATGTGTCATATATATCTATAATAAAAATAGTTTCTTATATTGTTGGATACAAGCCTTCAAAAAAGACAATCCTCTACTCATATTTCAGGTCAAATGAGTATTCAGATGATGTGATTATTGTCTTCACCAGGAAAAAAAAAAAAAACAAAAACTAAAGAATAAAGCTAAATGGTCACGTAGAACTTTTCCATTATTTGTGCATTTTCTACTAGAATTAAAGTCGACATACTTCCTTTTTAAAATTATTTAATTATTTATTTGAGAGTTCCAGACAGACAGCAAGAGAAAGGAGCAGATAGAGATATATAGAGAATGGGCATGCCAGGGCCTCCAGCCACAGCAAACGAACTCCAGATGCATGTGCCCCCTTGTGCATTTGGCTAACGTGGGTCCTGGGGAGTCGAGCCTTGAACCAGGGTCCTTAGGCTTTACAGGCAAGTACTTAACTGCTAAGCCATCTCTCCAGCCCATACTTCCCTTTTATACAGTGTATTGCTATAGTCTATGAAATGCTTTTTTATAGTCTAATCTTAATGGTAAACTTATTTTTTTTATAGATTTGGAAAGAAACCTTATATACAAAATTGAATTTTTGAGCAAATAACGTGTTTACATTCTATATGTATTTTACATATTCATAGGCACATACTTGAACAAAATGCAAACAATCTAAATGAAATTAGTTGCATATTGTTAAGAGGAACCACATTCCTCTTGGATTTAAAGTTATAAGCAAACAAATAAAAATAACAAAAAGATAGAAAATAGTTACCTGATTGAGAAAGCTCATAGACCAATATGATAAAGATCATGAAAGACAATACTGAAGTCTAAGAAGAAAATACTGATCATGAGTTTTCAGAGATGTACCATTTATGTGTACTTATAGCTATTTTGCAGACAGGTGAGAAAAGTAATATGAATGATTCATGCTTCATGTTTTTATCTATTCAGTGAAAACTTGTATTGCATGTTACATTACAACACATTTTCTCATTAAATATTTAGGCAGAAGTGTCTGAATGTTAATCATTTATTATGTGTACAATAGTATATCTATTTCTTCTTCCTAAATTATTTAGAGTAAAATCCTTTCTTAAAGATTTTTCTGTGAAGGTCTTTTAGTCTAGTCAAGCTAGAAAACATAATATGTGGTCAATATTAAAAGCAAATAATTAGGTTTCTCCACAGAGTTGTGTCTCTAACAGGAACTTGGAGAGAAGAAACATGGGACCTGTTACAGAAGGTATACATAGTCTTCTTTGCCATAACCTTGCCTAACTAACAAAGGAAAGTGAAACTTAAATTCATTCTTAGCACAATTAAATTCCTTTCTTAACCAAAACTCCATCACAAAATGTTGATGATTTTCACTAGGTTAGGTAGGCTCATTAATTTCTGTCCACTTATCAACACTATTTAGAGGCCATTTCCTGATAGATTTTCAGAGAGCATTGAATCAATAAACATCAGCCCCTAATATAAGATAGGTTAGATTTATCCTCTTACTTTATCTAAGCAGATAATTGCCTAAAATCTATTGTGGACAAAGTAGATTTCACGGTAACAGGATAAGTTGGCTATAATAGTATATATACTTCAAAATGTAAAAATAAAATCAAAATCATATATTTATTATTGAACCTTAATAAAAATTAATGTAGCCTTATTTTTTATTTTATTTGTTCATTATTTTTTTGCATCCAAATATCAAGTATATGGGTCCTCTGAGTATGAGTTTATATGGAATAATTTGATTTTCTCAACATTGTAGGAAAAAAAATACCCATAAAAGGCAAAGACAACTATCATGGACTCTGGTGAGTTTTGACTAAATAGCCATTAATTTCTAATTATTGTGCTTATGGATGAACAAAGCAAGGGCTGCCTGACGCCCTTCTATAGAACTTCAGATATTAAAATCTTGTTGGCACTTGATGACTTTGCCATTGGTCTGCCATATTCTTATGAGTGACTCTGATACTATATAGGGCTGAGTAAAGGAGAGGTTTTGGTATTTCTTTGTTTTTATTTTTATTTAGATTTTCTTTATGTCCCTAAGATGCACTCCAAGAAATAGTTAAAATGAAAACAATAGAAATGAAAACAGAATTATAATTATTTATTTGACTGTCTGAACTTTATAGGTCCAGAAACTGAAGCGACTTCATCATGCTCATGTTCTTTATTTTTTACAGTGAGATTGTGGTGGCTGTTTTGCTTTTAGTGGGCTCTTTCAATCATGTATATATGAAACTCAGGTCACATCTTTTGGATCTCATGCAAATGATAAGAACAGAGAGCTGTGTGTGCATTTTTCATCTTTACTACTAGATGTGATATATGTGGCCAAGAGTGTAATGGTCAGACAGAGGTTTGTCTTTCCAGGACTGTGCTATTTTAGCACAAAGTAGCTGCTATATCTTCAGAGAGGATTTCACTTTCCCTTTGGACAATAATCTTCTCTTTTTAATGGCTCCAAAGTAAATGTTTCATCTCTTATGTCCAAATGACATCAATCATTAAAGTTTTCTTTCTCTGCTACGAACAGAAAAGAAAAAAAAAATGGGAAGAAAAGGGAGAAAGAAAGAGGAAAGGAGACCTTTCATAACCACTTCCCTTGAAGGGAAAATCTTGAAACTTACTTGATTCTTTTCAAAGCTCCACCTCAAATCTCTCCCAGATGCCCATGTGTAAAGTGTTATAATCTCTTTGACTTGACAGAACTCTGTCATCAGAAACCCTAATGCTGACTATGGAAATATTCTGAAAATTTTAGACCAGGAATTTTTAATCCAATAAAATGAAAATTTTACTCTCTATTTGATTTTCTACTTTTAAGCTGAAAAATCTTTAAATAAACATCCCAAATGTGAAATAATAATGGAAAATTTAAATGTAGACTTTCACATACAAATTAGGAAGTATATTGAATTGATTATAAATAACATACAAATATGAACAATAAAGTAATTTTGAAACAAGAATAAAACATATAGGTAAATATTATCCATCAAAGAATACTAATAAACAATGCTGGTTATATTTTAAATTAGGGTTCCTGCCTGTTATTAAATTAATTCTTTAACATTAAACTTTATTTAGATATCTGTATAAAAAGGCACTAACATTCTTGCTCAGAACTGATATAGTAGGTGGTAGTCTTCTTTAAATTATATGTATATGGATGACATAAAATTGTAAGGCTTTTAAATCTTTTTTGTTGTTGTTGTTTGTGCTTTTATATTTTTGTTTTTCAAGGTAGGGGCTTACTCTAGCCCTGGCTGACCTGGAATTCACTATGTAGTCTCATGGTGGCCCTGAAATCATGGTTACCCTCCTATTTCTGCCTCCCAAGTGCTGGGATTAAAGGTGTGCACCATCAAGCTTGGAATAATTTTGATTTTAAATTTGGAAGTGTCATAGTTACCGTCTCATTTTGAGGATAAAACACCTGTCTAGAAGCAGTTTTTGAAAGGAAATAGGTTATTTTGCCCTATACTTTTGAGTGGAAGTTGATCATGGCAGGTAAAGCATTGCATCATATTTTGTCATGCACATTGGGATGAAGCAATGAGAGTGAGCACAGTGGCCAGCACTGACAAGCAGGGCTAGACGAGTAAGTCTCAAGCTCATCCTAGCAACATCCAAAGTCTCTACCAGATGGGGATTTCGTATGAGACTTAATCACAAACACCGACTGTGATGGGGACATTTCAAATTAAACTATCATAGAAAGTAAGCTAATTCTATAACTCACCAGCTCTGAAAGCAGACAAAGAGAGACACAATTTGTAGAAGGATGGTGGAACATATATATGATCATCTGCTGTATATATGTCAACTGTAGCACCCGTTAACCAGAGAGAGCCTGCCATTACAGAAAGGAGTGAGACAGACAAGAATAATCAATCAGTCCAATTGTAAAGCAATACAATGTCTCCATTTCAAGCAACATTGGAGTGTCATTGAATACTAAGAATTTATCTCCTTTTGATTGCACTGAAAAATCTTATGGACTTTTTAGAAAGCATAGTCAATAGATAAAATGACCAATTAATTCTAGAATGAATCTTTGACTCATTCAATCATTCATTCATTCTTTATTCATATATTTACTGAATACAGGTTTTGAAGTAATAAAGGAGTACTTTGGGATTTACATAATGAATAACATACATTATACTGTCAATAAAAATTTCTTTCCAACAAGAAAATTAAAATACATATGGGTTAAGATAATTGAAGCAGATGACTAGAAAATACCAATAAAATAATGATAGTATTATTGTTCTGTTATAATGACAATAAACCAGTACATAATAGCAACATTATATTACATTACTTTAATGATATTTATTTACCTCTACAGTAAGTAATAAATAGAATTGAAATCCTTTGCAAGGAATTTGACCTTAGGTGAATATTTAAAATATTATAGTCAGTAGAATTATTAATACCAAGAACTGTGAATGCTGTCCTTCATTCCCAATAGGAAAAGCGGCTTCTGTTGGGGAGAAATAAGACAGACTTATATGCTGAGTAGTAACTATCTGAAAGAAAATAATCATGCTCGTGCTTTTCACAGATGAATATAGTCAATGTGCTCGGGCATGGTATATCATTTATGTGACAAAATTTCATCAAGTTTGGATTTTTTTTTCTTTGTTTCCTAATGATGTTTATTTGTACCTACTTTACATGAAGTGGAAGGCTGTGATCATGAAATCATTGAAGAACCCACAGTGATAAAGGACTATTTTATGATATGCAAGGATGGGTCATCTCTGGGAAAGAACAGTCATTAGAGTTTCCTGCAGAAACACACTAGTATACAGGTGCCTCAGAATAAAATCTCAATTTTCCTCCTCCACTTCCATCATCATTATGGTTGTTGTTCTAGTGACATTAACAATGTCATCTGGAGAATCATCCTTTTCACCTTGTGACATCTCCAGTGTCACCTGGAGATTCCTTTTGGAGTGACATGATTTTAATCAGCAACCCTCACAAACATGTGTTTTGAATGTTTGCTCTTCAGCCAGTGGCATTTTTGGAGGTGGAGCCTTGCTGGAAGTTGCTGGGTGGGGACCTTGAGGTTTATCAGCTTCTAGCTCATGCAATATTGGCAAGGACATGAGGTCTACCTTCTTTTTTTTTTTTTTCCATCACAAAGCTTCCCTATGAGATCATAAGTCCAAATAAATACCTGCCAGCCATCAGCTGCTTTTGGTCTTGGGCATTATCCTAGCAATGAGATGATAATTACAACATGTGGTGAGGTTAAATGCCTATGTTGTGTGCTTAATATGTATAACTGATTCCTCCCTTCTAATAACACTTGTGCAGAGGACATGCTATATCATTCTATACCATTGTTTTACTGGATGTTTACTAAGCATTTTTAAGGTATTTGTATAAGAATTTTAGCCAGGAAAACTGCAATATTGTTCTGATTCCCAAAATTATATCTTCACTCAGGAGAAATATGTACTTTCATGATAAATGTATCATAATGTGTTTTTATTTAAGAGGAATAAATTAATTAAATGTCAGTGTCAGCAATACTCCTGGAGGAAATCATGTTATGAAGGAAATTATAGAGTAAGATAAAGGAGCATTTAGGGCAGGGCAGATAGCTCAGTGAATAAAGCACTGTAAGTATCTGAGTTCAGATCCCCAAATCCTACATATAAGCTAGACGTTGTCTATGGTAGGTGTCTGTAATCTCAGTATATCTGTAGAAAGAAGGGAGGAAGAAATGGGAGTCCTTCCCAGAACCTTGCAGGCCAGACAGCCTAGTGGATGCAGTAACGAGCAACAACATGATCAAGCAACTTTACCTGACACAGATGAAAGGCAGGGACCTACTTGAAGCTATGGTATAACTCCACAAGAATACCATGGCACATGTTACCCACACTCACACACATTATGCACAAACCAAATGAAGAATGGAGTATTTATAGGTAAATGATAGTACAATATCATAACCAGCTTTTAGTGAGAATTGCTACTTTCTCATATGAATCGCCCCAACCTGGACACTGATATTCTCTATAGGGTTTCTGTGCAGTAGCATCAGGATGTTAGTGAAGTAAAATCCTTCAGACTATTCCAGCCCATTACAACTGCCTTGGCCTACTTCAAAGTTCAGATGGAAATGTAAGTGAGGAAGAGGAGAAGAGTTCAATTAAGAGCTCTGCATTAATTTTCTTAAGAACTATAGTTGTTCAACTTTCGGCATTATGTCTTCTCCAAAATAAAACCACATCTATCACCACATATCTTCTCACGGGCCATGTGAACAAGGCAGCTATACTGCGGCAAGTTTAGAGTACAAACAATTTTCTTTTTCACATGCATTAGTCCCTATATTCTGTCTTCCTATTTTCCTGTTTCTTGTTTATTACCAAAACAAAACTTGCTGTTATTCACATTAAAGTATCATTGGTGCCCCTCTTGCATGCATATGTAATGGAAAGAAATGCTTCATGGTGCAGGGTATAATGTATTTTTAAATCTGTTCAGTTCATGTTCACACATGGTTATTAATGGTTACTTGCATGTGCCTATATTTCTCTTTTTATACACAAAGCAATTTACTTTGCCTGATACAGATGAAATTAATACAGTCAGTAAACCACTGGGTTTGCATTGTAAACACCAGTGCAACTTATATTTTGATATATTCACTTATAAAAAGTTGGATTTTTCTGAACCAGATATGGTCCTGCTTGCTCAGCATTTCCTGTGTGAACCTTCCAAGTGAGCGGGCATGGGACTGCCTACGTTTTATCATCAGTGTTGACACATAATTGTCGCAGTTCACTTGTGAAAAGGATCAGCAAGTGTAGGAGGACAACAAGAGAGTATGTATGAGTTGCTTTTTTGTTTCTGGGACAAAATACCCATCAGAAGGAATTTATGAAAGGAAAAATATTTTATTCAGCTTATTGTTTCGAGGGGAAGATTTGTCATGACACAGAAGGTAAGACAGACCCAAGCAGAAAGCCAGTGTCACATTGGCTTCACAATTAGGAAGCAGAGAGGAAGCTCAGGCAGCTGGCTGGGCTAGAAAACATCAGGATCCATTCTTAGTAGCACACTTCCTACAGAAAAGGCACACTTTCTAAATGCTCTATAATTTTCCCAAATAGCATTATTAACTGGGGCTCAAGTGTTCACAAACATGAGCCTATGACAAACATTTTACATTCAATCCACCACATAGGGTAATGGGGTGTTGATTATAAGGAAAGAAAGGAAAAAGAGAGAAAGAAAGAAAGAAAGAAAGAAAGAAAGAAAGAAAGAAAGAAAGAAAGAAAGAAAGGAAGGAAGGAAGGAAGGAAGGAAGGAAGGAAGGAAGGAAGGAAGGAAGGAAGGAAGGAAGAGAGAGAGAGAGAGAGAGAGAGAGAGGGAGAAAGGAAGGAAGGAAGAAAGAAGGAAAGAAGGAAGGAAGGAAGGAAGGAAGGAAGGAAGGAAGGAAGGAAGGAAGGAAGGAAGGAAGGAAGGAAGGAAGGAAGGAGGAAGGAAGAAGACATGAAGGAAGGAAACAAAGAAAAAGGGGGGGGAGGAAGGGAGAGAAGGAGAAAGGAAGGAAGAAAGGAAGGAAAGGAAGGAAGGAGGGAAGAAACCTCAGAGCTCATGCCTCTCTCATTTTCCAATGTCCACTATAGATTAACCAAAAGGTGTAGGAAACTGACCCTGAGGATACTCCACACCTACCAAAGCAGAGATCCAGACGCTCCTAAGAGCTCATCACTGAAGTAACTTAAAACTCACCCACCATGGCTCAGGGAATTTTGTACAAGAGGAAGCAGAAGGATTGTAAGGACCATAAATTGAGACATCATAATCAGAGGCATTCCCCCTAATATATCACTGACTGCTGCTTCTACAAGACATAAACCACAACCCCATAGGGAATACCTGCAACCCTGCTAAGGAGAGTTCTAAATGGAATGGGGGAAGGGACAAGAGAAAAGAGGGTATCAACACATGATGTATCTATGCAAAATATGTTGTTAATAATAAAAACAATAATAAATATTTTGTGGGAAAGAAAAGAAAACAATATGAAGAAAGGTACCAAATAGAAAGGAAATCTTAATAAAGATATATAAAGTGTAGAGAATATTAGAACAGCAGAAATTGTATATTTTATTTGTAAAATATTGTAAATGTACAATATAATGTGTAATGATACATTTGAATGTATTAAATATATCAAAAATAAGAAAAAAATTAATCACCCAATATAAACAGAAGTTTAGGGCTTACTACTCAGCAGTTCTCAATAGGCAAACTCTGCTAAAGACTCACTGATCAAAAGACATACATTTATTTCCTCGTAGATATACATTTATTTTCCTGTTGCAACATGGTGAATGTAAAAGTTATTGTTATTGGGGCATATCTTGAAATTTAACAGTGCATTAGAAATATTTCAATTGTTTAGAACTCTAATATTCTTTTAAATTTCAAAACTGTTATTTAAAAGACCAATATTTTATTATTTGGTTAACAGAAACTATGAGAGTAGTAGTAAATATTTCATCAAAGCATATAATTTCTGATATACAGTAATTTTAGAAATTTGAATCTATTTAATAAACACAAAGTTGTAGCATGTTCAAGGGTTTTTTTTTTTTAATCATTATTATTTAGTAGTAGCTTTTTGAATAGTTAGTGTGGTGGTTTCATTCAGGTGTTCCTCATAATCTTGGTGTGTTCTAAGTGTAGGTCCATAGCTGGTAGCAATTTGGGAATTGGAACCTACTGGAGGCAGTGTAGTGTTGGGGTCAGGCTTATGGGCGTTATAGCCAGCTTCGCCTTGCCAGTGTTTGGCACATTCTCCTGCTGCTATTGTCCATCTGATGTTGGCAAGGAGGGATGGCCACCCTCTGCTCATGCCACTGTTTTATTGGCCATCATGGAGCTTCCCCTTAAGTCTATAAGCCAAAATAATCCCTTTCCTCCACAAACTGCTCTTGACAGGGTATTTTCTGCCAGCACGTCAAAACTGACTGCAACAGTGAGTTATCTTCTTTAGAAAAAAACCTACTACTGAACTAGATGTGTATATAAATGTTTCTAAGAGCATAGGTAATAAAGTTAACAAAAGTAACAAAAATTTGAAAAGGTGAACTTGTGACCTACTCATTATTCTTTATGAAATAGGTGGAACTATGTAATTTAAAAAGTTGGCATTTCATGATAGATGATAGAATGTTGTAATAGAATAAGAAAGGCATATAGTGGGATATTCTCCTTCAGTATATAGAAAAATACTGTGCATTTTTTTTTCCTTTGGCAAAAATGTTTAGGAAACCTATGGCTTTATACAGTCAAGTAGAATTTCTCTCAACTTTCCCATATTAATGATAAGTGAATATTAGGACTTTTAAATAAGATAATTTCATAATTTTTAATTGTTTTCATATTTTTAAAATTATTGTTGTTATTGCTATTAGCTATCCAGAACATTCTATCTAGTTTTTAAATTCAAATGGTGGCACCAGAGTTAGAATAAGGAATAATTACAGTTATGATCTACTCCTGTCAAAATCATATTAATCTTTATAAATACATTTTTTCATGACATGTACATGCCAGAGTTATCTTATGCATTCATTTATTTTATTAATAAACTCATATTCAAGATATTTCATTGTATTTATAAAATAATACTGATTGGGAGTTTGTTCTAAAGATAATTTCCCCACTTTTACATGACATGTCTCACAATCCAAAACGGAATAATAATAACCAAAGTCATGCAGGGAGCTTTGACACAATACTAAAGACATCACAGGAAGAGAACCAGAGAGAAATGCGTCCTGTCAGACTAAATGGATTAAGCGTTAGTTAAGTCAGTAACTCAGGTTTCTGCCTTCCTTGTCAGGGAGTACTCAATGACAACTAGCTTAATGAGCTAAGGGCAGAATTGTGAATAGTGAATAGATAGTGAATGCGAGGGCTTTCTGAAGGTTGTGACAGGAGAAGCACACACATTACACCAGAACTGTGCACATAATGGGAATCTTCAAGCTCCATCACCATACAAATGACGCAACTGAATACCACATAAACAGTAATAGTAAGAAGAGAACATAAATCTTAAGTTTTGTGAATTTTGAAGACTAGATACTTACTGGCATAGGAAATAGCATAATTCTTATATGCTGTGTAACAAAAATTAGCTAAAATAAAGAATTGTTTAAAGAAGACAGGGACATAGGAGAAATACTACAATATTAGAACTGAAAGTGGTATTATAAGCAGATATTGAATATGTAGTAACTTATTGCAATGGATAGCTATTATTAAAGATGATATTCTATGGAGGAACTAAAACTATAGAGGGTCTTAATAAACATAACATGATGGAGATAGAACAATTTGCAGTACATTCATATACTAACATTCCCACTAGAAATTATTACAAATTTTGAAAATTTAGAAGTAGTTTTAAAACTGTTGCTTCAACAGTATTTTAACAATGGAGGGAATTCTTAAAGATATTTTAATTATTAAGATGTATGAGGAAACAGCACCCTTGCTTGTATGGCAATTATCCTTAGTTTCAGCTGGGGCTCTTTTTAGGTATGATGGGGGTGGTTCTCTCCAACTTGACTGTATTCACTGAGTGCAAAACTAATTAATAAAAAAAATAAGTAAACTAAATTTCTTTTAAAAAGATGTATGAGGATGGCTGGAGAAATGGCTTAGTGGTTAAGCACTTGCCTGTGAAGCATAAGGATCCCAGTTCAGGGCTCGATTCCCCAGGTCCCATGTAAGCCAGATGCACAAGGGGACACATGCATCTGGAGTTCGTTTGCAGTGTCTGGACGACCTGATGTGCCCAATCTATTTCTATCTATCCATCTCTTTCTCTGTCTGTCTGTTGCTCTCAAATAAATAAATAAGTGAAAATAAACTTTTTTTTTAAAAAAAAGATGTATGAGAAAGCAAAAAAACTCCTGCAAATGAAAGGAAACAATGTTAAATAATAATATGTAAAGTGGGAGTAAATGTCTGCAAAATATATATTTGATAGCATAAACTTCCATATAACAAACTAACTTGCATAAAAGCACAAAATAAGTGGTCAATGATGTGTATTTATGTCAGTCAAATCATTACAACATAAACTTTAAATAATCTGAACAGTATAATGCACAGTAAATAAAGGAGGATGAATGAATGCTAGGTGAGGATATGATACTGAAGTCCACACAGGATATTTCTGCAGGAACCAAAACTGCTTAGCAAGATCTATGAAAATTATGCTGCATACTCAAAAAGTCAGTAATGTAGGTGCACATCAGTTTCATGAGATAAAGAGGATGTCTATTAGATACATGCATAGCAAGATGCTCAAATTTCACAGGGATATTAGTGAATATGTAGAATAACCTAAGGGTAGTTCTAACTAGTTCTAGACACCAAAATCAGTTAACCAGAGTTGCCAGCTTGCAAGGTTAGCTCTAAGGATCTTTAGCAAAATTCTTTTACCCAGATAACCATCCTTCCTTCTCTATTATCTACCAATAAACTAATGGACATATGATACTAATTTCATTCTGGAGAAAATAGAGTGTTAATGTTTTAGTATTTCTAAAACATTTATTGAATTCCAAATCTCAATATTTATTTCTCAGATTTATTTTTACCTTTGAGGGATACAACAAAACCAAAGGACCTAATTTCCATTTAAAGTAATTCTTTCAGTTTTGTCCATAAAATCTTAATAAAATGTTATATGTAGAACTATTATTTAGTTTGTATTTTTACATGCCTTATGAACTGTGGATAAATACATTCATACATTTGTATGTACTTTTACTCACAAATTACTAATAACTTACAATGTCTTCATGTTGATGGTATTTCTTATACTATTGGAGGCATGTATAAAGTTGACATATATTACTAAAGATTCATATAAGTCTCAGTTGACAAAAATAAAGGTGTTTATACTTCTTGCCATTATATAATATTATTTCCATTTACTTATCCTCTTTCACTGAAGAGAATTCAGTTATTTAACCAAAAGTTTCTTAAGTGTTTGTAGTTTCTTGGAAGACAAATAAACTTGGTATATAACAAATAACAGCATTTCTAATTAGCAAAAGGCAAGTGATTTTATAATAGTACACATATGATGGTACTTTTGATGTATTCTTTTTTTAATTTTTTTTTTTTTTTTAATTTGAGAGCGACAGACACAGAGAGAAAGACAGGTAGAGGGAGAGAGAGAGAATGGGCGCGCCAGGGCTTCCAGCCACTGCAAACGAACTCCAGATGCGTGCGCCCCCTTGTGCATCTGGCTAACATGGGACCTGGGGAACCGAGCCTCGAACCGGGGTCCTGAAGCTTCACAGGCAAGTGCTTAACCACTAAGCCATCCATCCAGCCCTGATGTATTCTTAATTTAAATGTATTGTTATATATTTGACAAAGAAATTGTAGCACACATTTTTAGACATGATTTTATTATTATTATTATTATTATGGACATATTTTGCATGGATATATCATGTCTTGGTAGCATCTTTTATGTCTTCCCTGCCTGCATTCCACAGGGGCTTTCCTCACTGGGGTTACTAGTATTCCCCATGTCATTGTGGGTTAGGTGTTGTGGGAGCAGCAGTCAGTTAGTGGAGGGAGGCAGTGCCTCTGATCATGACATTGCAACCTGTGATTCTGCATTAAAAGTAATGTAACACACCTATTCCACCCCTTTAAAATATTTTTATTTTAATTATTTGAATGCAGAGAGATAGACAGAGAGAATGGGTGTGTCAGGGCCTCCAGCTGCTGCCAATGAACTCCAGACACATGGGTCACTTTGTACACCTGGCTTTACTTGGGTACTGGGGAATCAAACCTGGGTCCTTAGGCTTTGTAGGCAAGGGCCTTAGCTGCTGAATAATCTCTCCAACCCTCTTCTACCCCCTTTAAGAGGAAATTCCATGAAGCAATCTAATAATTCTGTGTCAGCTAATGAATAAATTTTGGATGTGATATTAAATAGTTACCTAAGAAATAAAAGTAATAGTTGATTTTCCCACAATCTTAAATCTAATCTCATCTAAATTGCTTATTTATGACTATCACACTCAAAAGTTTTAAAATATGAAAAGAATACGAATACATTACACCAACATTTGCAGTAAATTTGATCTATATTTAGTGTAATTATAGATTGGATATATGACTTATGAGACTCTGCTATGCACGATATTTATTTTTCTTATTTATCAGGGTAATCCTTGCATACAAATGTTTATGATGCACAATTAGATGACATAATGTTTTATCATATATTTTAATTAAAATAGTTTGTAAATGTGCAGCATGTATATAGTATACTTCAATGAATCTAATCTTTCCAATGGTCTTCCTTGAGAGATGTATACATCCCATATGTATATATTCCATAATATATACACCGCATATTTTTCAATTTTCAGCTTAATAAGAATGTTTAAATATTGTTTTATCTATTAGTTATATCACACACCCAACATGCTTGTTAGATGGAACTTTTATTCATATTTAATTTATATATCTCTGTTTGTATGTCAAAGAGAAGATAATTATTCTACAGTTTTTATGTTGCAGTTACCTTGATGTTGCTGGGAAAACACCTGACAAAAAAGCAGCTTATGGAAGAAAAGGGTTTATTTCTGGCTTACAGTATCCAAGGGAAACATCACCAGTGGCAAGAAAAGCTTACTTTCTTCCACTGATCACAGAAGACACAAACAAATAGCCAGCATGCATGACCAGCCAGCGGCTCCAATTGGCCCTGACCATACCTTAAGACTACATTTAAGATCTGCCCTTAGTGACACTACCTCCAGCAGGTTGCTGGAGAATTGAGCTGTAAACTTAATCAAGCATAATTCAGGCTGTACATCCACATGCCATTAAGGGCATATGTTCACTTTCAAGCCACTGCACTCCAACTCTGGCCCTCATAGCCTTTGTCAAATTTACCATCACTCAAAAGTCAAAAATTTCAACTGAGATTCAAGATTGTCTCTTAACTGCAAGCCCTGAATAAATCAAACACCAGTTACACATTTCCAACACATAATGGTACAGAGTAAATATTTTCCATTGTAAAAATGCGTATAAAGGAGAGATTAGACCAATGCAAATAATAACCAACAAGTAGACATCAAACATCTGCAGTTCAAGTAACATCTATAACCAGTAATGAAAGTCTCTGAATTTCAATTTTACCCTTGTTGCTGGGCTAAGAAGCTTGAGGATAATTCTGCCTGAGCCAGAAGCTCCCTCTGGTAGCTGTTCCACAGTCCTAGCATATCCAAAGTGTCTTTGATCTACACTGAAAACCATGGCTCACCTTCATATCTCTATACATTGGTTTTAGTTGGCTCCACACAGAGATTTCAACCCTGTTTCACATCTCAGCAGCAGCTGGAACCAGATAATCTTCATCCAGTGGCCTTACTGGGCTTCCACATAGTGATTTCAACCCTACTTCACTTTTCACAGGGGCTATTTCTAAAAAATAAAACTGCATTGCATATCCATGACCCTCTCCAGCATTTGTTATATTCCATAGTACCAGGTAGGCTACCAAACTTGTTTCTCCAGGAGAGAATAAATGTTAACTTTGAAAAGCAGCAAACCCTTTTAGAATTTTTCCTTCAAGTTATCTTTCAATGGCTCACCCTCAAGATAGTAGTTCAAATTTTTGAATGCAAAATAATTTACCATTAGTTGTGGTAATCTACTTAGCAATTATAGCTTCAGTAAACTAAAAATAGTCTCCATGCCAGTAACTTTAAACTTAACTTGCTTTACCCATGATAAAATATACATTTTTCATATCTTTCTGTTTTACTCATTTCTGTTTTATATACCTTCTGCTAAACACACTCATCTATTGTTTTTTTTAAAATTTTTTTGTTAACTTTTTATTTATTTTATTTGAGAGAGACAGAGAGAGAAAGAGGCAGATAGAGAGAGAGAGAATGGGTGCGCCAGGGCCTCCAGCCACTGCAAACGAACTCCAGACACATGCGCCCCCTTATGTATCTGGCTAACGTGGGTCGTGGGGAATCGAGCCTTGAACAGGGGTCCTTAGGCTCCACAGGCAAGCACTTAACCGCTAAACCATTTCACCAGCCCTCATCTACTGTTTTTAAATTGAACCTTGATCAAGTTCTCTGGGCATGGGCAGAAGAATGCAGTCAGCCTTTGTGCCAGTAATTCAGATCCAACAAACTTCTCTCTTTTCCCTCTATATGTTCATAAAAGAAGCTTTCATAGTCCACAATTTTCTCTGCATATTAGCATTTTCAAACTTTCATCAGAAGACTCCATAAAGCACTTCCTGCAATACTGTAAGGTTTCTCCAGTACAAAATCCTTCACATTCCTCCTGCCCATCAACTTCAAAGGACTTAAGTCTACATGGCTGGATTCACTGAAGCAACTGCCCCACTTCTCAATACCAGTTTAACTTTCATAGTGACCTTCCTGTTGCTGCACACACATCAGACCAGAAACCATCTATGGGAAGAAAGGTTTTATTCATGCTTACAGAATTCAGGGAAAATACCATCAATGGTGGATAAAGCGGGCTCATTTGCACGTGAGCATAGCAATGAGACACCACCAGCCAGCAAGCATGAGCAGCCCAGCTCAAACTGGCTCTGAACACACCTTAAGGCTGTACTTGTCCCCAGTGACACCTTCTCCAGTGGGTTGTGGGACACAGGCATAAGTTTAATCAAAAAAGAAATTGTTTAAAATCCTCAGGCTTGGGGTTGGGCATACATTCATTTTCAAACCACCACAGGGAATAGACAGCTACTATGTCAATCAAATAATGCATTCATGAGTCACAGAGGAATCATGTATTAGCAACATGTACATGCAATAAAACACTATTTGCACACATTGTATACTTATATGTATCAATTCACTAAATTATATAGGAATGTGAGTTCTTATCAGTCAGCATATTTAATTTCCTTACAAATTTTTCTATTGCATATGCATACTGCATAATGTCTTATATCGAGACCCTTCCTCCAGAGGGGGCAGCCACGCCATTGGTGGACTTCATGTAAGGCAGCTCTGAGAGGACTGTGGCCCCTCCCTCCTCCTTTGGCTGCTTTTTCTAATCGCTAGTGCGTACCTTCACTTGTAAGTGCATCTTGGCAGTTTTGTTATTCTTCATAGGCATTAGAAGTTTCCTCAACTTGCCTATGTGGACTGAAGATCAGCAGCTATCCAGGAAGATTTCAGAACTGTAATCTATTGGGACTGCTGAGACATCCAGCCACATGGACTGAGCAGTTATTGGGTTCCTTCACTCTCAGACCTGAAAACAGCCCAATCAATAACTTCCCTTTTAAATACCAATCCAGGGCTGGAGAGATGGCTTAGCGGTTAAGCACTTGCCTGTGAAGCCTAAGGACCCCGGTTCGAGGCTTGGTTCCCCAGGTCCCACGTTAGCCAGATGCACAAGGGGGCGCACGCCTCTGGAGTTCGTCTGCCCAGGCTGGAAGCCCTGGCGTGCCCATTCTCTCTCTCTCCCTCTATCTGTCTTTCTCTGTCTGTCGTTCTAAAATAAATAAATAAAAAATTAAAAAAAAAAAAACAATCCATTCTTTGGGTTCTGATCACCTAGAAGACACTAACAAATACAACCCAGATCAGAGGCCTATTTACCTTCTGAATTTTTTTAATGTTATTACAAACTTATACACACCTGTATGTAGGTATGGAGAGTATTTTTTTTAATTTCTCATCTCATCATATCAAACTTAGTCAAAAGCTGAGTCACTATATAACATAAAACAACCTACTGTAAATTAAAGAGACTCATTAGCACTCACTTTTTCATATGATAGTTGGTCACTCAAATTCAACTTTAATTATATAATTAAGGTTGTAATGTTCCTCAGTGTTAGAGTGCCTGACTAATAATGTAATGCCCTGAATTCAGTTCCTAACACAACAAAAATAAATGGATAAATGGGTAATCACAAAAACAATAAATGGCATAATTGACATCATGAAGGAACTACTATCACTTAACAGTTATGGATTTTAAAAGATAAAAAGGGGGCTGGAGAGATGGCTTAGTGGTTAAGCGCTTGCCTGTGAAGCCTAAGGACCCCGGTTCGAGGCTCGGTTCCCCAGGTCCCACGTTAGCCAGATGCACAAGGGGGCGCATGCGTCTGGAGTTTGTTTGCAGAGGCTGGAAGCCCTGGCGCGCCCATTCTCTCTCTCTCTCTCTCTCTCTCTCTCTCTCTCTCTCTCTCTCTGTCTTTCTCTCTGCGTCTGTTGCTCTCATATAAATAAATTTAAAAAAAAAAGATAAAAAGGAACAGAAAGAGTAGATAAAGATAATATTTTATTTTATTGGATTTCAGATATGTCTATATCTTTAAAACAATTATGTAATAATAAGCTTAGATTTACTATAATACAAAGATGATTAATATTTCTCAGTTTTAATATTATTTCCTTTAAATGGGGATACCACACACATATATTTGTATATACCAGAAATGAATTAAAATATCTTTAAATTTTCTGGTTTCAACTCAAGCTGCAAAATTGTAAAAAACATTCACAGGATTAATCTTTAATCATGAATAACACAATCAAATTTATAACTCTACTGCTGTACATAGTTGAATGAATAGTTTATAATAAATTCCAGAAAATACAATGTTACCATGTGTGGTGGTTTGATTCAGGTGTCTCCCATAAACTTAGGTGTTCTGAATGCTAGATTCCCAGCTGATGGATATTTGGGAATTAATGCCTCCTGCAGGGAGTGTATTGTTGGGGGCGGGCTTATGGGCTTTATAGCCAGTTTCCCCATGTCAGTGTTTGGCACACCCTCCTGTTGCTGTGGTCCATCTTATGTTTGCCAGGGGGTGATGTCCACCCTCTGCTCATGCCATCGTTTTCCCCTGCCATCGTGGAGCTTCCCCTCGAGCCTGTAAGCCAAAATAAATCTCTTTTTCCCAGAAGCTGCTCTTGGTTGGGTGATTTCTACCAGCAATGCGAACCGGACTGCAACACCATGCTACATCTTTAGTTTCTTATGATCAATTTGAAATTTCTAATGCACTTAGTACTGGACAGAATAAAATAAAAATAAAATTCTGGATGATCACATAAATATAGTTTAAATAGCTAAAATTTCCTCCTCATTTGCAATCACTGAACTATTATATATTTCCATATTTGATACTTAAAGGGAACTACCAACTGCTTGGAGAAAGCTATAATGATTGCAAATTCTTATGACATAAGTCTGGAAACGCATAAATCTGGTCAAGCTGTATAAGTGAACATTAAAATTCACATCAAATACAAATATTCACTAAAAGATGAGTATTACAGTTGTGCTAATTTAAAGCTTACATGTATATAATGAAAACTCAAAAGTAACCATAACAATTATTTAGAATTTAGAGAAAATACACTTTTTTTCAGAGAGGAAAATTTCATCACTGACAGGAAGAATGGTGTTAATATGGAACAGACCAAGCTTATTCCAATTGTTTTCAAATTCTATGGAAACAGAGCACCAGCTAACTGCCTACACAGACGTTCCTCCCAACTGCAGTCCTGGAGTCACCTACTCACCATGAAATTTTCATACACAAGAATAATCTGTAATTTAAACTAATTTTAAAGACTTTATAATTGATCCATATATGTACAAGCAGTGCATTTCTAATGTGAAATATTGAATATTTCTTCTCAAATATAAGTACAAAAATAATATCCACCTTGCCTTTCAGGGAAGAGATGTGTGGCACTTAGGTCAGGAAAAATTATGGAAAGCAGGGAAATACTAATATTCTTACTTTTGGCTTTATCACTTTAGATATGCTATTTTACTCTTTATTTATTTATTGGTTTTTCAAGTTAAGGTATCACTCTAGCCCAGGCTGACCTGGAACTTAATATGTAGTTTCAGTGTTGCCTTGAACACATGGTGATCCTCCTACCTCTGCCTCCTAAGTTCTGGGAGTAAAGATATCAGCCACCACACCCAGCTTTAGATATGCTATTTTTATGTGTATCATATTAAGTACATAAAGCAATCAGTTTTCTTATTTCATGTTTACAAACTAATTTCAATATTATTTTAAAATTTCATAATATTTTATATTTAAATGTTAATTTATAACTAAAATTTTATATATATATATATATATATATATATATATATATATATATATATATATATATATATATAGTTTCTTCTTTTCTTCCCAATTTTCCATTGTGGAACCTATGACTCAAAGAACTTTAATAATTTCTCTGAAAGAATGTGTTCAATTATACTACAAATTCATATTTAGTTCTTCCTCTTATAATGAGTATTAAATGAAGAAATGGGAATTAAATAATGAACCTATGCCATTATTACCTTGGGAAAGTTTTTTTTTTTTTTTTAATGTAATGACTGAGCTTGAATTTGAATCTAGATTTATGAGCTCTTAGAAACCAGCTATTTTCATCTATACACTTTGTGAACTTCAATGAAAAAAAGGAAGAAATGATAGAAAAAATCCTTACAGAAATATATTCAAAGTGCAACAAAACAAACAAGCAACCTACTAAGCAATGAAGCAGTGTACATATTGTATACCTTTGAACCTCAGGATTCTGCCTTTTTGGTTTTATGCTTGACAACAGGCTGGACATGATTCAGGATGTCTTCTATTTGGACAGTACAAAAGATCAGTGGGGAAGGCAAGATACTATGGTAAATATCAGAATGAATTCTAAAGTGTGCTAAAAGCTGTTTCTTTATTCCCCTTGACAAGAATCAAGTAAAAGGAAATTTTCCTTAAATAGTTGCAACTACATTGATTTTCTTAATCATTTCTGTCACATAAAATTTAAGAGACCTTTTTTTCTTGAGACAAATCTTTTCATTGTAAGATAACGTTTATATGCTACTAGCCAGCTAGAATAAAAAAAAAAAAAATCAGAGTACAGAATTATGTTTCTTATTGTGTAAAAACAATGGAGTCGTTGTATAATGAAACTGAAAGGAAAGAAAATGGACACAATATCATTATACTACATTACAAGCCATTAAGAGCAAGTGGGAAGTAAGTAGGTTTTGTTTCCATGTCCAATTTTTTTTCCTAAGCAGCTGTAAAAGTACTTGTTTATCCTATAAAGAGAGTTTACATATAAAAAAAAAAAGCTTAAAATATGTTCTGTGGCCAGGATGACGTTGTCTCAGACTAGGAGAAACAAAAACAATTTAAAGAAAGACAGAATGCAATGAATCAAGCTGGCACTATTTACTAAAATTCTCTATCTGCAAATAGGAGAAAGGTGGATGAATACAAGTCTTCCCACGTGAATTTTCTCTTCATTCACATTTCAAATCTGAAAAATGTGTTTGTCTTTTAATACTATTTTTGGGGTACTATTTTGGTAGCATGAACAATTTGAGGTTCCCAAATTTTATTCACACTCATTAATTAAAAAATGTTGAAAAAAATTTTGGAATGTAGCAGGGTGAGAGTCAGATTTTAAATCCAAACCCCATGTGAACTTCCTAAGTACACATTTGGCAACTTTGCTTTCTTATTCTTTTTTATTTATTAATTTTTATTAACATTTTCCATGATTATAAAATATATCCCATGGTAATTCCCTCCCTCACCACCCCCACACTTTCCCATTTGAAATTCCATTCTCCATCATATTACCTCCCCATTACAATCATTGTAATTACATATATAAAATATCAACCTATTAAGTATCCTCCTCCCTTCCTTTCTCTACCCTTTATGTCTCCTTTTTAACTCACTGGCCTCTGCTACTAAGTATTTTCATTCTCACGCAGAAGCCCAGTCATCTGTAGCTAGGATCCACATATGAGAGAGAACATGCGGCACTTGGCTTTCTGGGCCTGGGTTACCTCACTTAGGATAATACTTTCCAGGTCCATACATTTTAGTGCAAATTTCATAACTTCATTTTTCTTTACCGCTGAGTAGAAATCCATTGTATAAATGTGCCACATCTTCATTATCCACTCATCTGTTGAGGGACATCTAGGCTGGTTCCATTTCCCAGCTATTATAAATTGAGCAGCAATAAACATGGTTGAGCATGTACTTCTAAGGAAATGAGATGAGTCCTTTGGATATATGCCTAGGAGTGCTATAGCTGGGTCATATGGTAGATCAATCTCTAGCTGTTTTAGGAACCTCCACACTGTTTTCCACAATGGCTGGACCAGATTGCATTCCCACCAGCAGTGCAGAAGGGTTCCTTTTTTTCCACACCCCCACCAACATTTATGACCATTTGTTTTCATGATGGTGGCCAATCTGACAGGAGTGAGATGGAATCTCAATGTAGTTTTAATCTGCATTTCCCTGATGAGTAGTGGTGTAGAACAATTTTAGATGCTTATATGCCATTTGTATTTCTTCCTTTGAGAACTCTCTATTTAGCTCCATAGCCCATTTTTTGATTGGCTTGTTTGATTCCTTATTATTTAACTTTTTGAATTCTTTGTATACCCTAGATATTAATCCTCTATCAGATATATAGCTGGGGAAGATTTTTTCCCATTCTGTAGGTTGCCTCTTTGCTTTTTTCACTGTGTCCTTTGCAGTGCAAAATCTTTGTAATTTCATTAGGTCCCAGTGGTTAATCTGTGGTTTTATTGCCTGAGCAATTGGGGTTGTATTCAGAAAGTCTTTGCCAAGACCAATATGTTGAAGGGTTTCCCCTACTTTTTCCTCTAGCAGTTTCAGATTTTACAGTCTGATGTTAAGGTCTTTAATCCATTTGGACTTAATTCTTGTGCATGGTGAGAGAGAAGAATCTATTTTCATCCTTCTGCAGATATATATCCAGTTTTCAACACACCATTTGCTGAAGAGGCTGTCTCTTCTCCAATGAGTATTTTTGGCATTTTTATCGAATATCAGGTGGCTATAGCAACTTGGGCTTACATCTGGGTCCTCTATTCTGTTCCACTGATCTACATGTCGGTTTTTGTGCCAGTACCATGCTGTTTTTGTTACTATGGCTCTGTAGTATAGGTTAAAATCAGGTATGGTGATACCACCAGCCTCTTTTTTGTTGCTCAGTATTATTTTAGATATTCGAGGTTTTTTGTGATTCCAAATGAATTTTTGGATTGTTTTTTCTATTTCCATGAAGAAAGCCTTTGGAACTTTGATAGGGATTGCATTAAATGTGTAGATTGGTTAGGTAAGATTGCCATTTTCACAATATTGATTCTTCCAATCCAGGAACAAGGGATGTTTCTCCACTTTCTAGTGTCTTCTGCAATTTCTCGCTTGAGTGTTTTAAAGTTCTCATTGTAGAGATTTGCTTATGTTGAACCATCCCTGAATCTCTGGGATAAAGCCTACTTGGTCAGGGCAAATGATCATTTTTGATATACTCTTGTATTCTGTTTGCCAATATTTTGTTGAGAATTTTTGCATCTATGTTCATGAGGGAGATTGGTCTGTAATTTTCTTTTTTTGTTCTATCTTTGTCTGGTTTTGGTATCAGGGTGATGTTGGCCTCATAGAAGGAGTTTGGTAGAATTCCTTCTTTTTCTATTTCCTGGTAAAGCTTAAGAAGCAATGGTGTTAGCTCTTCCTTAAAGTCTGGTAAAATTCAGCAGTGAATCCATCCGGGCCTGGGCTTTCTTTAGTTGGGAAATTATTGATAACTGTTCGGATCTCCATGTTTGTTATAGGTCTATTTAAGTGATTAATCTCATTTTGATTTAATTTAGGTAGGTCATATAGATCAAGGAAATCATCCATTTCTTTCAGATTTTCATACTTTGTGGAGTATATGCTTTTATAGTATGTCCCTATGATTTTTTGAATTTCTCTGGAATCTGTTGTGATGTTACCTTGTTCATCTCTGATTTTATTAATTTGTGTCTCTTCTCTCTTTCTTTTGGTCAGATTTGCTAAGGGTTTATCAATCTTGTTTATCCTTTCAAAGAACCAACTCTTTGTTTCATTAATTCTTTGGATTGTTCTTTTTGTTTCTATTTCATTAATTTCTGCCCTAATCTTTATTATTTCTTCCTGTCTACTGATTTTTGGTTTGCCTTGTTCTTCTTTTTCCAAGGCTTTAAGGCGAAGCATTAGGTCGTTTACTTGCGACCTTTCTAATTTCTTAATATAGGCACTTAAGGCTATAAATTTACCTCTTAGAACTGCCTTCATTGTGTCCCAGAGATTTTGGTATGTTGTGTTCTCATTATCATTTGACTCTATAAATTTTTCGATTTCGTTTTTGATTTCTTCATTGACCCATTCATCATTTAGTAGTGTATTGTTTAGTTTCCATGATTTTGTGTATGCTCTATAGCCTTTCTTGCTACTGATTTGTAGTTTAACTCCATTGTGGTCAGATAGAATGCAAGGATTTATTTCAATTTTCCTGAATTTGTTAAGATTTGCTTTTGTCCTAATATATGGTCTATTTTAGATAATGTTCCATGTGCTGCTGGAAAGAATGTATATTCTGCAGCATTTGGATGAAATGTCCTGTATATATCTGTTAATTCCATTCCTTTTATGACCTCATTTAGTCCAGATGCCTCTCTGTTTATTCTTTCCCTGGATGACCTTGGATGATTTTGGTCTCAGTCAAGTTGCTGGCTGGGTCGTCGGGCTGCTGTTCTGATTTCTGGAGCTGGGCACTTGCTTTTCCTGTGGGGCAAACCGAGCTGCTGCTGCTGCCTCTGATGCTGCTGTAGCTGCCACTGTTGGAGCCACCACTGCTGCTGAAGCTGCTGCTGCTGTGTCCACTGCTTCTGCTCCCCCTGAAGCTGCTGGTGCCGAGTCTGCCGCTGCTGCCACTCCTGGGTCTGCTGCTGTTGGGGCTGCTTTTACCGGTGCTGGAGCCGCTGATGTTGCTGCCGATCTCTGCTCCTGCTTGGGTCCCGCTGTCAGCCCAAGTTGGCATGACCAGTCCCGGGCCGCTGCTCTGTTCGCTGGAGCTGGGCTCAGGCAGTGGGGGAGGGGAGGGAGCCACAGCTGCTCCGGTTCTCTCTCTGCTCCAAGCATACTTCTACCTCGGGGTCTGCTCCTCCATTGCTCGCTGCCGCTCTTCCCTCATGTTTCCCAAGTTGTGGAGAGCGCGGTGTGAGGGAAAGCTCCCACACCTGGCTTTTCCTGTGGCTTGAGCTGAGTCTGGTGGCTTTCTGGTTCGCCGCGGCCGCCATGGTTGGCCGAGCTGCTGGAGCTGCTTTTCCCGCCTGTGCAGGCTCTGGATGCTCTGGAACTCTTCTACTTCTCCGCTGCCGCTTCAATTTCCTATACACCTCACTTTTTAGTAAAAGTGTGTATTTTGCTGAATTTTTTGGTCTTTTTCCCCCCTAGGCTGCTTTGGCGTGGTACCTACACTGCCATCTTAACTGGAAATCTGCTTTTTTATTCTTGTAAACCTTAGAAAAGAATACATGTTGGGGAGAGTCTGAAAGGATGGGATAGTATCTCAGGCCCATCATGTTCTAGAATAGTCTGAAAATGTTTGGGGAGAATCCCAAGTACAACATGATATAGAAGGGCAGGAACATTATAGACTATAACATGTCTGGTTCATGGCAACTGTGACTTAATCAAGGCTATACAGTTTTCATTGCAAATTTCTACTGTCCTCTGCCATGACAGCTGATCTGTTGAAGGGAATTTCACTGCAAATTTGAAGAACCATGGAAATGTTTGGAGAATTATGGTTGTTATTACTAATATCTATAGCATAACATCTGAATGAAGTTCTGGATCTGAAATATTCAAAAGGCTGTTCATGTATACCATGCAGTTATTGTTATAAGTACCTTGAAAATCATAAGATGTTAGAATTTATTTGCACTAACTCTGAGGGACCACTCAAATTATTTATTTCAGGTAAAACAAAAGCATTTCACATTGAAAAAAAAAATCCATGTCAAAACTTGCCCCCTCATTTTATAATGTTAGATTATTCCAAAATATGTAAAAATAATGCAAAAAATATCATTCAATGTAGTTTGGCTATTTGTAGCATTTTTTTCAAGTGCTACCATATTTGGTTCAGTAAATTTACTGTTAATAAGAAAGATATGCTAACATTTATTTTTATTCACAATGAAATGGGCTCTCTTATACACATTCCAAATAATTTCTAATCTTGACAAGAGTGAAGAACAATTATTTTTTAGTTTCCCATTATTTCTCATAGTCACATCCTAGAAATCTTTAGTTGTACAAAACATTTATTGGAATCAAGATTTACTTTTTTTATAGTAGATAACTTCTTCTTGCTAGGACAACTCACCCAAACAAAAGCAGTTCATGAGAAGAAAAGATTGATTTCAGCCTTATAGTTTCAACATCACCCTTGAGCCACCAAGTGCATGAGTACAGATGTGTCTGCTCACTTGCATATACAACTATGCTGGTACACACTCCAACATGCAAACACACATACACATGAAAAGACTGTTTCTAAATATTATATATGTAAGCCAAATTGCTAGAACAGCCAATGATTATATCTTGAAGGTAAAGTGTTCTGCAATGGTTTACATGTTTAATTGCCTGGTAACTAGATGGCTTTTGCAGTCAGTTTTGTGTTGCTAGCTGAAAACACCCAACCAAGAGGAGCTTGTTGAGGAAAAGTCTTATTTTGGCTTACAGACTCAAGAAGCTCAATTATGGCAGTGGACAATGATGGCATGAGCACAGGGTAGACATCATCTCCTGGTCAACATCAAGTGAACAGCAACAGGGAAATGTGTCAAACACTGGCAAGGAGAAGCTGGCTATAACATCCATAAGCCTGCCTCCAACAATAGATCACTTCCAAGAGGCTTCATTTGTCCAATTACCACCAGCTGGGGACCTAGCGTTCAGAACACATGCTTATGGGAGACACCACATTCTGCCCTGGCCCCCATAAACTGGCAACCATAAATGATAGAAAATGCAATGCAATATAGGAAACAGTTTTAAAAAATTAAAAAACAAAATAAAAATAATTTTAAAAATAAAATTACAAAAAAATAATAATTTTAAAAAATGACTGCAGTAAAAAAATTAGCAAGTGGCATGAACAGGTATGTTTATATGGTTCCACTTTTCACAGGTTTGGTAGAAAAGAAGGATACATATGTGGAACACAAAAGGACATTCTGAATCAGAAACAAATACTACAGCAGTGAAAACATGTGTTTTGACATCTTTCTAAACTCACAACATAAGCAACATCAAGAGAAAAATCTAATGAAACAATGGATTTAATGTGGGAATAATGGATCAGTGTAAACTCTTTGTAAAAGAAGAAGCTTATTAGTGTAGATCATTGTAATGATGATATAGGGTGTAAGTCTCCAGGGGTAGAGCGAATGCACATGGGAAACTCCATATTTCTGTTATTTTCACTGTGTCATCAGTGTAAAGCTTCTCTAAGCAAAACATTGGCTTTAGATAACAAATAGAAAAAAGTGGGCTGGAGAGATGGCTTAGTGGTTAAGTGCTTACCTATGAAGCTGAAGGACTCCGGTTCAAGGCTTGATTTCTGAGGACCCACATTAGCCAGATACACAAGTGATAGGGGGCACATGCATCTGGAGTTCACTTGCAGTGGCTGGAGGCCTTGCTGTGTCCATTCTTTCTCACTCTCTCTCTGTCTCTTTCTCTCTCTGTCTGTGGATCTTAAATAAATAAATAAAAATAAACAATTATTTTTTAAAATAGAAAAAAGTAAAACCTTTCACTGGTAAAAAGTCCATAGGGCATGAAAATATTTATGTAATTTTTACATGATGGAAAAAGAATATAATTTAAAAGGAGAGAAGAAAAATGAAAAGTTGAGGGGACAGAGAAATCTATGATGACACCCAAAATGAAACAATAAATGTCTTGCTCTAAACAACCCACAACGCATGACCCACATTCCCCAAAGAGGAGGGTTTCTGTGGAGGAGGGAGGGCAAGAAGAAGGTTAATGATGGTACCAATGTGACTGTATACACACTGTGTACATAACTAATAAAAATGTAGATAATTTACATTACAAGTAAATAAAATATGTTGACTTTAACTTGTTCACATTGAAAGTTCCATATGAGAGTCAGGACTTCCAGCCAATATGGCAACCGCCTAAGTGCGCTGCAAATCCTAGGTAAAGAAAGGCATGACATTAAGCGTACATTGGGGCTTTTAGGGGAGAGCAATCTCCAATAGATTGTCAGTGAGAGGGTGCAGAGGGAGAAAAACAGGGAATCAGGGATCCCCTAGCATGTGGGTGGCCCACCCTTCCCCCCAAATAGCCTTGCTTCTGCTGCCAATGTGCACCAATCGATCCCTGCCTGCGGAAGCTTAGAGGGCTCTGCACACTAGCCCATCTACTGCTCCTGCCACCATGTTCAGCATCTCCTGGAAATAATAAGGAATCCTTGATTCCCTCAGGAGAAGGTAGCCCACCCCTCTCGAGCTGCACACAGATCGATCAGTGCGCATGGAAGTTTACACTGTTTGGCCCACTCTCTCGCATACTGCTCTGGCCACTGCACGCTCAGCAAGTCCACTCCCACAGTAACTGCCACACAAGCTCAGACTGTGTCTCTTCCCTTGTGCCAGCTCAGGTGCCATCTCATACCTGTTTTCGGGACAGCCATCCAACATTGTCCTATGGCAGGGGAGCACAGACTGCTTCTGGGTCCCGGTGTTCCCAGCCAGAGTTTGGGCTGCTTCAGTGCTTGATACCTCAGAGTCCCTCCTAGGTCCAATGCAAGCAGCTTTGGCGCATTACTGCTTGAGAATTCAGGCAATTTTGGTGCCCCTATCAGGCAGTAGATAGGCGGTTTTGGAATGTGAGAGCCAAAGCCCATGCTGCTTGGCAAATGCCCCAGGCTGCCTCAGATTCCAATTGTGCTTGAGCCCAGGCTGATCTACCCACCTACGTGCCCATACACTGTCATGGGCAGACCAAAGTGCCAAAGAAATAACATGAAAATCAAATGCAAGAAAATCCAGTTAGATCACACAGTCCTACAATGGATACATCTAACCAAAATATAGAAGAGTCATTAAAATCAGAACATCAAATCGAAGCTATGAGCAATGCAACTCTGACCAACCTATTGGTACAACTTGCAGGAAAGCAACAAAGGACCAATAATCGTGTGGTTGCTGCCATCATCAAAGTAGAACAAATAGATAAGAAATTGGAAGGAGTTCAAAGAGAATTAATAGTTTTGAGGGAGAGTGAATAAAAAGAAGACCTTAAATATCAACTGGCCATGCTGAATGAAGACATAAAGAAATGCAAGGATGAATTCCAAGAATCATCAAGAAAATCAGAAAATGATGGGAAAAGGGAGCTTGACAGAGGGATGGAAATTATACATAAAAAAGTAGGAGAAAATGAAAACTTAATTGAACAAGTCCAAAACTCTCTAGAAGCTCTCAAGAATAGAGTCAGCCAAGTGGAGGATAAAAACTCTGATCTGGAAGACAAGATGGAAGAAGCAGTTCGAGAGTTCAAAAATTTCAGAAAGTTCAAAAATTTCTGTGAACAGAACATGAGGGAATTGTGGGATACACTTAAAGGTCCTAATATCAGGATCGTTGGAATACCAGAAGGAGAAGAAATTCAGACCTAAGGCATGGAGAACTTATTTAAGAAAATAATTGAAGAAAACTTCCCCAATCTCTTAAAAGAAAGGCCCATCAAGACACAAGAAGCCAACAGAACTCCAAACAGACTGGACAAAAGGAGAAACTCTCTAAAACATATTGTCATTAAGACTCTAAACATTGACACCAAAGAGAAAATCCTAAAAGCAGCTATGGATGAACTGCACACCAATTTCAAAGGTAACACCATCAGAATTAATTCAGACTTCTCAATGGAAACCCTGAAAGCTAGAAGGACCTGAAAAGAAACACTGCAAAATCTAAGAACCTATGGCTTCCAACTGAAAGTGCTCTATCCAGCAAAAGTATCAGTCATACTAGATGGTGAAAGAAAAACTTTCCATGACAAAACTCAGCTTTATGATTATATGAACACAAAACCAACCCTATAGAGATTATTTCAGGAAACTCTCCACAGAGAAGAAACAAATAATCAAACTCAAATGCCTACAGGAAGCAGATCACAATAACCAAACTCAGAGTAGGCACAAAAAATTTCATAGTTCATGAATACACCAACACCCATCTACCATCACAATATGGCTGGGATCAAATCAAATCTCACAGTCATTATTCTAAATATTAGTGGCCTTAATTCACCCATCAAGAGAAACAAGCTAACAGGATGGATCAAAAAATTAGACCCCTCAATCTGTTGCCTTCAAGAAACCCACCTCACCACTAAAGACAGACAGCCCCTCATGGTGAAAGGGTGGAAAACAATATTCCAACCAAATGGGAATAAGAAGCAAGAAGGCATAGCTATATTAATATTGGATAAAATAGACTTCTAACCAAAAATAATCAAAAACACAAAGAAGGACACTTCCTACTTATCAAGGGAATGATCCATCAAGAGGATATTACAATCATAAATCTGTATGCACCAAACACAGGGGCACCACAGTTCATAAAAAAAAAAAAAATCAAAAACACTTGACAATAAAACAGAAATAATCACCAACAACACCATCATAGCTGAGGACTTTAATACACCATTATCTGTAATACACAGATCATCCAAACAGAAACTCAACAGGGAAGTGAGAGAGCTCAACAAAACCATAGATCACTTAGACCTAATAGACATCTACAGAACTTTCCATCCCAAATCCAACGACTACACATTCTTCTCAGCAACCCATGTAACATTCTCTAAAATAAATCATATACTGGGTCACAAAGAAGGCCCCCACATATTTAGGAAGTTTGACATAATTCTTTGTATGATATCAGATCACAATGCTATATTGCTAGAAATCAACAACAAAAGATACACCATGAATCCCAGTGGCACCTGGAAACTGAACAGTACACTTTAAAACAATAAATGGAGAGTGGATGAAATTAAAAAATGAAATTGCAAAATCTCTGGACTTGAATGACAATGAGAATACATCGTACTAAAACTCATGGGACACAATGAAGGCGGTCCTCAGGGGAAAATTCATAGCACTCAATGCCTTCATAAAAAAGAAAGAAAGATCCCAACAAAAACCTAACCATTCCCCTAAAGGGACAGGAAAAACAAGAAAAATCCAACCCAAAGAGC
The DNA here is from genome assembly GCF_020740685.1 of Jaculus jaculus. Classification (NCBI taxonomy): domain Eukaryota; kingdom Metazoa; phylum Chordata; class Mammalia; order Rodentia; family Dipodidae; genus Jaculus; species Jaculus jaculus. The sequence goes on along the minus strand of NC_059114.1, from coordinate 55,443,035 downwards.
TCCAGAAGGAAAGAAATAATTAAAATCAGAGCAGAAATTAATAAATTTAAAACCAAGGAAAAAATGAAGACAATTGACAAAACAATGAGCTGGTTCTTTGAAAAAATAAACAAGATTGACAAAACCCTGGCCAATTAGATCAAGCAAAAAAAGGAAAAGCCTCAAATTAACAAAATTCAAAATGAAAAATGAAAGACCGCAACATACATAAATGAAACTGGGAGAATCATAAGGACTTATATCAAAAACCTCTACTACACAAAAATAGATAATGTGGAGGAGATGAATAAATTCCTGGATGCATACCATCTATCAAAGTAAGCTCATTACCATGGGATATTATTTTATGATCATGAAAAATGTTTATAAAAAATTGAAAAAAAATAAATAAATGAAACATTAAAAAAAAAAAAGCTGAACTCAGACAAGATTAATGACCCTAATGAACACATCACACTCATGGAGATTGAAAAAGTAATAAAAAAAAAACCTCCCCAAAAAGAAAAGTCCAGGACCAGATGGCTTCTCGGCTGAATTCTATCAAACAATCATGGAAGAATTCAAACCAATCTTCCTCAAACTGTGCCACACAACTGGAGAACAGGAAAAGTTACCCAACTCCTTTTATGAAGCTAGTATCACCTTAATTCCAAAACCAGACAGAGATGCCACAAGAAAAGAAAACTACTGGCCTATTTCCCTGATGAATTTAGATGCAAAGATCCTGAACAAAATCCTCACAAACCAAATCCCACAACACATCAAAAGCATTATCCACCTTGACCAAGTAGGATTCATCCCAGGAACAGAGGGGTGATTCAACATATGGAAATCTGTCAATGTAATACGCCACATAAACAAGGTAAAACATTAAAACCACATGATCATTTTGATAGATGCAGAGAAGGCCTTTGACATGATACAACATCACTTCATGATTAAAACATTGAAGAGAATTGGCATAGTTGGTGCATATCTTAACATAATAAAGGCAATATACAAAACTCCAAAGGCCCAAATAATTCTTAATGAAGAGTGACTGGAGGAAATCCCATTAAGATCAGGAACAAGACAGGGTTGTCCTCTCTCACCTCTGCTTTTCACTATAGTACTGGAAGTCCTAGCTGTAGCAATAAGACAGGAGAAGGAAATAAAAGGGATACAATTTGGAAAGGAAGAAGTTAAATTATCTCTATTCCCTGGTGACATGATTGTATATGTTAAGAGACCCAAGAGACTCCATCCCAATACCCCTGAAGGTTATTAATTCCTATAGCAAAGTAGCAGGATAAAAAAATCAATGCACAAAATTCAGTAGCATTTCTATATGCAAATGACAAAGATACAGAAAAAGAAATTAGGGACATAGTCCTATTTTAAATAGCAACAATAACAACAACAAAAAAAACCCTTGGAATAGCATTAATCAAGGAAGTAAAAGATCTATACAATGAAAACATAAAAACACTCAAAAAAGAAATTGAGGAGGACTTGAGAAAACAGAAAGAACTCCCATGCTCCTGGATAGGCAGAATTAACATTGTGAAGATGACAATTCTACAAAGGCAATATACAGATTTAATGCAATTCCATTTAAAATCCATAGAGTGTTCTTCACAGAGATAGAAAAAATGATCTCGAATTTCATATGGAAAGGCAGAAGGCCTTCATATCCAAACATCTCAGCAAAAGAAATACCTGTAGAGGCATCACCATGCTTAATCTAAAGCTATATCACAAAGCCATAGTAATAAAAACAGCATGGTACTGGCATAAAAACAGGAGCACAGACCAATGCAATAGACTTGAGGACCAGGACTTTGGCCCAAGAAGCTATAGCTACTTGATATTTGACAAAGGCCCAAACAATATAGGCTGGAAAAAAGACAGCATCTTCAACAAATGGTGCTGGACAAACTGGATGTGCAGGAAACGAAAACTTGATCCACACATTTCACCATGTACTACACTCAAATCCAAATGGATCAAAGACCTCAACATAAGACCAGAAACTTGAATACTATTAGAAGAAAATATAGGAAGTACTTTCCATGATCTAGGAATGGAAAAGGACTTCCTAAACAAAACCCCAGTAGCTCACGATCTTAAAATGTCACTCAACCAATGAGATCACATGAAGCTGAAGAGTTTCTTCACACACAACCATACAATAAGCAAAGTCAATAGAATACCCACAGAATGGGAGAAATTTTTTGCTGGTTATCCAACTGATAGAGGCCTAATCTCTAGAATCTACAAAGAAATCAAAAATCTAAACATTAAGAAGTCAAACACCCCACTCACAAAATGGGGCAAAGGGCTGAACAGGCAGTTCACAGAGGAAGAAATACAAATGGCAAACACAGTTAGAAAATGTTCATCATCCCTAATCATCAGGGAAATGCAAATTAAAACAACTATGAGATTCCACCTTACCCCAATGAGGATAGCAAACATCAAAAAACCAAATGCAAATAAATGCTGGCAAGGATGTGGAGAAGTAGGAACACTCATCCACTGTTGGTGGGAATGTAAGATGGTACAACCACTTTGGAAAGCAATATGGAGACTCGTGAAAAAGCTGACCATAGAGATACCAACAGACCCAGTTATTCCCTTACTGGGCATTTATGCTAAAACCTTCAAACCACTGGCCAGAGAGATTTGCGCAACAATGTTTGTAGTGGCTCAATTTGTAATAGATAAGAGCTGGAATCAACCCAGATGTCCATCACTAGAAGAATGGATAACCAAGATGTGGTATATCTACACAATGGAACTCTATACAGCTGTAAGGAAAAATGACACAATAACATTTGAGGAAAAATGGTTTAACCTGGAACAGATCATTCTCAGTGAACTTACCCAATCACAGAAAAAAAATTGACACATAGTCTCACTCATCTGCAACACCTATCCTGAATCTACCCAAGATACCTTACATATCCACCAAACATTTTGTGAACTAGACACTAGGATGGATGGGACGGGAGAGGAGGGCATCAAAGGGGTGGGAAACACAAATCTCGACTCAAACGGCAATGGTACCATAAAATTGTACTTCCTAAAAGTCAGACCAAATGGCTGAACTTTCACCAGGCCCTTACAGGAAACACCTGAACCACAAAACACTGGAGACGGTTTGATGAAGTCTAACCTTAATCTTCTATATCTTCCCTCCCTCCCTCTCCCTCCCCCCCCCTCTCTCTCTTCTCTCTAACTCGTGTTTATTAGTTATCTTTTTCCTCACTTTCTTCATTAGCACTGATCTGTAACTCCCAGTAACAGCATGGGGCTATCATCCACAATGAGCTTTTGATCAGCAAGACCTACAAGGTTTCCTAAAAGACTGACAGATTTCTGTCAGAGTACTTGATGACCTACAAAAGGTTAGTGGTAAGACCTACTGCTGAAGACAACATATGCAGTTGGCATGTAAAATGGAATGGCATGGCTGGAAGCTAGAAGAGAGTCAGTCCCGAGACAGTGCGCCTGGTGCCAGAAGGTGCTACATGGGCGACTGGGGGAAAATGACCAATATCTGTCCAAGCAACTCATGGTCTAACCTACATAGCAGCAAATAACCTGTTGTGATGCCCACACAAGTGCACTAGTGGCACGTAGTCATGGTGGGGAACCAACTGCTCTTAATTCAGCTAACTGATCCCCTCAGTGGTATGAAACCCATAGCTGGAGTTGGGAAACAAGTCAGAACCATATCCAAACATAAGCCCACTCTCCAATATCAAGCTATCATCAATCATGGGCAACAAGAGGACCTACACCTATTAAATTCTCTATTAAAAAAAAAAAGTAGGGGTTATCTCATTTGTTCTGGTGCTAACTTACTCTCCGTTGGAGAATCTACTTTCTTTTTCCGATAGATGTTGATCCTAAGGAGAGAGCCACCCCCATCATACCTCAAAAGGGCCCTGGCTTAAACTAAGAAAAATAGGCAAAACAAGCAAGGGTGCTGTTTTCCTGGTGAACCCATACCAGCACACAGGGGAAGGAGACCAACACAGAGAAAAATCAACTCCTACCAAATCAGAGAGCCAGAGCCTCAGAGGCCCCCAACACCTCATCACTGAAGCAGACCAAAAATGAAATCAACATGGCTCAGGGAAATTTTGTGGAAGATGGGGCGGAAAGAATGTCAGAGCCACACGTTGTGTCATGATATGCAGAGACATTTATCTTACCCATAACTACAGCCTAACTCCACAATGCACGACCCATATACCTCCAAAGGAGGGGCCAATGGCGAAGGGGTAGGTCACGGATGATCCTAATAATGGTACCAAACTCACTGTATTTGCTGAATACAAAACTAATTAATAAAAAAAAATTAAAAAAAGAAAGTTCCATATGAATGGTTAGAATATTCTAACATGGGCTCACCAAGTAGTTTTATTTCTTCCTTGAATGATGTTTCAAAATTATTACAAAATATCACCTTATTTGAAAAGTATAAGACAATTTGAAAGAAGACATAATTTCAACAGTAGTTAAGTGTATAGTTCTTTTTGGGACTTGAAATAGTAAGTTGTAAAAATATGTGGTACATCGTTTAGGGCTCTGTGTTCTAGAAGAAAATGTATATGAGCTAAAATAGTGTACTTTAATTCAGTATCTATGGATCTTGGGAAAAGTAGGATATATTTTAAAGTCTCTGTTTCCATGTGTGGAATGTGCAGGCGAGGATGGTAGCTGCTTCACAGAAATTCTGCTCCATATAAGTAATGACAAAAGTAAAACATATACGTAAAACAGCAGCGGGTAAATTGCAAGTATTCTGTAAGCCATAACTTTTTTTTTTTAATTTTTTTTTTTGGTTCATTATTTATTTATTTATTTGAGAGCGACAGACATAGAGAGAAAGACACATAGAGGGAAAGAGAGAGAATGGGCGAGCCAGGGCTTCCAGCCACTGCAAACGAACTCCAGACGCGTGCGCCCCCTTGTGCATCTGGCTAACGTGGGACCTGGGGAACCGAGCCTTGAACCGGGGTCCTTAGGCTTCACAGGCAAGCGCTTAACCGCTAAGCCATCTCTCCAGCCCAAGCCATAACTTTTTTATCTGCAATACATCAACATCCTTTTTTCTCCCTCTGATAGTCAGTGCTGCAATGTCACTGTAAATCACTCAGTTTACTCTTCATATTCTGGATGTGGAATCAAATGATTCTCTCCAAGAAATGAAGGCAAGAAGTGCTTTCTCCAGCACATGTGTGCAATTGATTCTAATTCATTCTAAAGCTTCTAGACAGAAAACAACAACAACAACAACCACAAAATGATTAAGTATCACAACAAATTATTTATGAGTTGTGGAAACTAACAGAAATTTCACAGACCAAAGGGAGTTCACAAATGAGAGAAAGAGATGCTTAGAGTATTTATCTCATTCTGTCTTTTCCTGATAAGCATTGTCCCAGAAAACGAATCCCAGATTTGATCCTCTCCTGACAAATGGAAGAAATAAAATCCAGATTAGGTGTAAAGAATGCCCGGGTGAAGGCCCAGCATGGTGAATTCTCTGTTCCCCATTCATGTGCTTATTTTTCTTCTTCTTTTTTTTTTTCACTGCTGCAGGAATATATCTACATACTTCATTTATTCTGTTTCTTATAGGCATGCTATTTGAAATCAGGAGCTAGAGATAGAGTGCTAGAATTTCAATTCAGATAAATTTATATTGGTAGTGTTACACGACGCCACTTCACAGTTTCTCTCTAGTTGAAGATAATGCTTTACAAGAAGATTATGTAAATGAAACTTCTGAACAAAGTAGGAAATTAGAAGGGTTTTTTTTTTTTTTGAGGCTGGATTTTGGTTTATAATGGCCCCTTGGGAAACACTCAGTTCTAAATTCTGTCAAAATAGCTACCATATCTTGAGAAACTAATCATGTTTTCACATTCACATTATTCTTTTCTGCCATGTGAGACATAATATGCTATATGATGGGCATAATAAATTAGCTCCACTATGTTAAAACTATATATATATATATATATATATATATATATATACACACACACACACATGAGTGTGTGTCTTTGTGTTTGGCTGTGTGTGTATGTGTGTTTGTTATGCATGTGTGTGTGTGTGTGTGTGTGTGTGTGTGCATGACATTTATAAGTGTCCATATTGTTTTAAAATTCATGTTGGATACCAAATGACAAGAATCAGGGTATTGAACTTCACTTTCTCATTCAAAACAGAAGTTGTTAAATGAGATGAACCATTAAGATACCAGATTTACAAACAGTATTCTTTGCTGAGTTTACAAAATTGCACTTCATAAACAAGCAACAACAAACCTACAGGTACCCATTAACACAAAAAGAAAAGAAGGAAAGCTCATAGTATCAGAAGCAGAAAGATATGTGAAACTCTGTTGTGTCAAATATGATGGGTAAATTATAGCTATAACTAAAACTCATGCTTAGCCTATTTGATAAATTAGAAACTTGTGAAATTTTCTCAGAAAAATAAGTGAAACTACTATACACAATCTTGTGACTTGTAACTACAGAAGAAGAAAAAAGAAGCATTTAAAATTATTTACCATATGGTGCTACACATGTTAGTATAGTTTCAATGTACTTCCTAATAAACACATGTTTCTTAAAAGTCTACAAAACCTTAACATTCTCCTTCATGTTGTTACTTGATCTGACTCAAAGACCTTGTATAATTGAAACTTAGATCCACTCACTGCAGCTATTCTCATACCTGTATATATCCTGATCTCTGTAATAGGATATACACAGTTTTAATATTTATATTTACAGACTATTTTTGCTGGAGCTCACTTCATCATATTGTTCTCATGGACAGTATTAACACACTTTACTTTATTTCCAACTCCTATGCAGATTTTGCCTTAGCCTTTTGTTAATTAATTAATTAATTAATTGACATACATATTTGCATAGAGGCACAAGTGAGGAAACATAGTTTGCAGAGAGATTTAGGTCATTAGGGGATGAAAAATTATTTCAAATCCACTCCAGTTCATAATAAAATATAAAGATGTCCCCAAGGAGAGGACTAGCATAAAAATAATATCATAAATATTTTTAAATAGCCTCACAGAAGTAAACATGGATAGAGGCTGCTGAGACCAACCTGAAAACAGATATGTTTCTTCCACCACTATTATTTACAGATTTGTTCAACAAGTATTCATTGAGGACTGGTGCTTCACTTGGGACACATTGATGAATAAGAAAAGTTTTCTGTCCTAGAGGGGCTTATAATTCAATAAAGCCATGAAGGCTATCAGAAAATAATGGTAAAATTCAGCAAAACCATAGATATCTCTACACAGTTAATGGAGCACAGCAGAGAAACATTTAATGAAGTATCTTTGCCACTTATCAAAATTTTGTTGTGAAACCATATGCATAAATGTGCTTAAATGGTTTATATTCAATAATTAATACCTCATCATGAAGTTTATAATCTGTTGAAATATGGTGATAATAAAATGACTACTATGATGGAAGAAGTAAGTATGATATAGCAAAAACTCATCTGCCTCAGCACAAACTCTGTGTATACCTGACCAGAAGCAACTTAAGGTGGGGGAGGGGTATATTTGGGCTTAGAGTTTTCTCTTAGCTGGGTACACATGTTAGAGCAGGAAGCTCATATCACATCTCACTAGAGTCAAGAAGCAGGCTTACCACCTCAAGGTCCAGTTCTAGTAACTCACTTCCTTTAGCAAGGCTCCATGTTCTAAAAGTGCCAAAATATTCCCAAATAATGCCAAAAGTAGGCAGTCAAGTGTGCAAAGACATGAGTTTATGGAAGAATTCTATATTCAAATCACCATATTCTGTCCCAGAAACCCACAGTTTCCCTGACATTCTCATAATATAAAATGTATTCTGTTCAGTATTAAATGTCACTGTAAATTTCCAGTCTCAGTACTTTTCAACAGTCTAAAATCCAGTGTCTTATCTCAGACTCAAGGCGGTCTCTGAACTGTGAGTTCTCTAAAATCAGATCACAAGTTACACACTTGCATGCTTACATCATGGTACAAAATAAACATTCCCAATGTAAAAGAGAAAATGTGAGGGCATAGCAAGAAATGATCAAATCAAAGCAAGACCAAAGCCCAGCAGGGCAAACTTCAAGTCCTACAGCGTCAAGTCCAGCATCTGGGCTCCAGAGGGCTTGGGTACTCCACCCTCCAGTTATGTCTCTCCTGGTGCAGCTCCACTTTTAATCCATAGCTCTTCTTAGCAGACATACCATTGTTCTGGCATGGTCAACGTCCTGGGTCTCCTTTGCACTTATGGTCCACCTTTATTGTTTCATGCAGTAGCTTCACAAGGGCTCTGACTAAACTTCACGTTGACTGTCTTCAGTGGCCCTCTGTAACAATGGAGCAATACTCAATGACCCCTCAATCTTGCATCTTTTATGGATGCAAATCGTTACCGTATGGATGGTGATGCTACTAAGTTCTGATGAAGTCTGGCCTCCTTGTCCACATGTGTAGAACTCTCTGTATGACTACAAGGCTAACCTTGGTGAAACATTTTGCTAGGTGGTAGTGTCTAAGCAGAGAAACATTTAAGTGTAGTCTTTCTTCCCATAAGCGAATTTGGAATTTCATAAGAACTTTCTGATGGATGGAAGTTTTGCCCTCAAGGTACCTTACCATTTATTCTAGTGTATCATAAGGGTTTTCTTTACAATGGTGCTGATCTTTTTGACAATTACATCTATTTTCTCAGCACCATCTTGAATGTTACCTGCTCTTAAGATGTTCCTTACCTAAAATATTGGTCCATTATGCTAATTTGAACATCCTTCAAATTCTTAGCACAGAATGCAGCCAGTTTATTTGATAGCATACAACATGAACTGCTGCTAGTCCAATTACAGTGTTGGTTTCCTCTGAAATCTTATGAACATTAAGGGATTTTGAGTGGCATATTTCAAAGGTTTGCTTCAGTTAGGAATGCAAACCAGAAGTATTGTTTTCTTGTTAGGAAACTATTGAAATAACATAAGGAAGTGAATAAAACCTGACTTGAAAGTGGATGCAGTAGACATAGACTTAGGTAGACCATGTGCACTAAATATTTGGGATCAACACTTGATAATTATGTAGTTGAGTTTAAAGCAATTAATATTCTTCCAAGTTTTCTTTTCTTTGATGAAATGTAGAGAAACAATATTTCTGGAAATGCTGAATACAATGATAGCATATCTAAACAACATGCTAGGCAGATAGGTTTCATATAAATAATCAGAAAGGATGTCTGAACAGAAATATAAAATTCAAATTATCTACTTATAATATTTAGTGAAAAATATTAAAGTAATCAAGGTCATATTTGGCAACTATTTAAAGAAAATATAAACATTTAAAACAAGCTGGAAACATGGGAGACAACTGCTATGCCAAAGATCAATCTTTCCTAATCGGTATGAATTAAACAGAGCATGCTATTTTGAAATAGTATTCTGTGCATGCATATAGTATGTTCTAATTGTATTCACTACTCCTATGAGTCTTTCTCATCCTCAATCACTTACCCTCCAGCAGTTACTTTCTCATTGCTGGGACAAAACACATGACTACAAGCAGCATATGGAATGAAAGGGTTCATATTTAGCTCAGTATAAAGGGGAGTTTCATCGTCATAGGGAAAGCATGGGAAGAGCAGACAGCTGGATATCACCTTTTCACAATAGCAAGGAGTAAAAAGAAAGGGTGAGCTGAGTGCAGCAAATGGAACCGGACTATAAAACTCCAAGGCACATTCCCTGTACAACATTTCTCCCAGGCTCCACAATCTTCCCCATCTGGTTGCCAATCGATGAGGATTCAACCACAAGAGGCTGTAGAAAAAACCTTCTATTCAAACTTCCACAGTCCCTTTCCCAATAGCTCTCTCATATCCTATGTAATTCCCCTTTCATTATTGTGACATTATTTCTCCCCTGATTTCCACATATGTGAGATGCAAGCAATAATTATGTATCTAAGTCTTACTTATTTCATTTCACATGCTCATTTCCAATTTCATCGATTTTTCAGAAAATAATGTAAATTCATTACATTTATGGCTGATTAAAATCTCATGTGTGTGTGTGTGTACATTATTGTCTATACATTGGCAAGAACCTAGGCAAATTCCACAATTTAATTACTATGAATCACACAGAAGTAAACTGAGATAATATGGATAAGCAGGCATGTCTATAGAAAGCTGATTTTAGTTCATTTTACTATGCAAGAAAAACTCATGGTGATCCTCCTACCTCTTCCTCCCAAGTGCTGGGATTAAGGACATGTGTCAATATGCTTGGCTCTAAATGTTATTTTTAATATATTAAATATATCTATACAACTATATTATTTATGTATAGAAGCATTCAATTATCAATAACTTATGTGATCATAGAATTAAATATTTAAAATATTTTCAAGTATATTTAGGACTTGGAAAATTGCTTATTCTGTAATATCAAGTTTAAAATTGTGACATGCGCAAGTATGATATGAACAATATATAATGATGTTATATGCAAATGTATAGAAAATCAGTTATTAATATATCAGATTTTAATGAGTGATATTTGTATAAAGTGAAATTATGGTTTATTCCTATTATTTAAACTTTCAGCCGGGTGTGGTGGCACATGCCTTTAATCCCAGCACTTGGTAAGCAGAGGTAGGGGGATCACTATGAGTTCTAGGCCACTCTAAGACTACATAGAGAATTCCAGGTCAGCCTGAGCTAAAGTGAGACCTAACCTTGAAAAACCAAAAAAGAAAAATAACTTTCATATATTCAAATGAATAAATTTAAAACCAAATGGAAAAAAAAATGTTCAAAGGTGAAAATACCTCGGTAAATTTAAATTGAGCAAAACACAACTTCTCCAACGATGTGTGGTAGATTCTTCAGTGCTTTCATATTTTTAGAACCAAATATTACAGAATGGTAACTCATTTTCTCATCTCCCAAAGCAACTCTTGCTTCAGATTTCAATTCATTGCAACTTGTTGAGATCGTTAATCACAGTTAGCTCACCAGAGACCATTTTTCCCTTGTGTGTGTCATATACTTGTACATAAGTATGGATTTTCCTATGTGGATGGACATGTCTGTGTGCAAGTGCACACGTTAGTGTGTGTGTCAGGAGGCTAGACAGTGATGTTGGGTATCTTCCTTAGTGGTTTCCATATCATTTTTTTTAAGATAGTAGTAAACCAGTCAGGCAAACCAGTCAGGCAAATCTAGGTAGCAGTGTTTTCCCAACGATCTTCCTGTCACAGGCTCCTGGATCACTGGGATTATATGTTTGCTCCAACACATCTGACATTTACATGATTGCTGGAAATATATTATAAGTGAGGTTCCCATGTATACTCTGCAAGCTCTTCACTGACCTAAGTGTTCTAGATATGTCCACAGATCCACAAGAGACATTTTGTTGCCAAGGAATTTTGCAAAACACTTGGCACAGTGGAATAAGATACTACATTCTGTTTTCAAAAGATAGAAATCCCTAGGGACTTTATAGCCAAATGTATTTAATTTTAAGGTGTTGCTGTTCATTACAAGTGTTTCCCTTACTTCTACATTGACTTGTAAATATTAGACACACATATCAATACATAAAAGCATTAGAACAACAAAGAAAGTATTTCTGGACTTCGTTGTGTCAAAACTTTAGGAGGAGAAAAAATACTTACCAAAATCTTCAGTAGGATGTTTCCATTGTGAGCACTCATGACCAGTCTGGAAGCTGAAACTTTCAGTAAATTATATTGTCAAAGCATGACATATTTAAGATGATATCGATTATACTCAATGTGCCTATGTCTACACAATAAAATATTCATTATCTAAGAAAGTTATGCTACTCAAATAAGGCACAGGCATATTTAAACAAGCCAAAATTATACATATGAAAATATCTGCAATAAATGTCAAATTACAGTGTAAATTTTATTTTACCATGATGTATTCATTGTGTCTGAATATTCAGGATGTACATTTGATCATCTAAATCTGAGATAAAATAAACATAGCATAATATCTAGACACTTTTTATGTTTTCTTTTTTATAATTGCAAAACCCAAACAATTTGTGTTTTAAAACTTACAGACAATTTGTTACTTTCAACAAGACAGTTTTATTCTCAAATACTAGAAAGTTTTATCAGGACTTAGTATCAATGCATAACACAGTTAGGAAACTTCAAGTTGCTCACAATAAATTTTGCATTTGTACTCATGCTTTTACTATTTAACTGCTAAAATAACTGCTTTATTTTTATAGGCTTTAAATTTGGGATCATGCATACTTAAAGTATGGGAAAAGATGTTTTATTAATAATCTTAATTTTTCTGAAATTTTCTATTTTAAGTATGCATAGAAGGTTGTGTTCATTTAGAATAATCTTAATGACAATGTAAAAACTTTAATTTTAATAAAGTATTTCTACCAAAGTCCATTCTTTGTCTCATTATCATATCATACTCAAAATTAAGTTGGTGTGCACTGAAGTTTTCTTGAAGACTATTGACTTCCCAGAAATGATATTTGTTCCAATAGTTTTATTCTTATCTGACAGTAAAGTGATAATTACATGTAACAGGCTGAGTTGAGATTAAGCATGACCTTATCTTAGTCTACCATGAGAGCTTCTTCTCTCTCTCTCTCTCCATATATATATATATATATCTCAATGATCAGGAAATAATTTTTGTACCTATCAATATAAAAAGTAATTTTTACAGGTGAAAAAGCAAAATATCTTCTTTCATTATCAAAAAATAAGTAAAGTTCATATTAATTTCAAAATATTCTAGAAGCATTCTTTTGAACCTTGGTGTCACTCAGGTAGTTTCAACAATTATCAGTTTCCATGGAAATACAAAGATATTTGGGAAGATCAATGTGATTCACTAGCTCAGACCTAACTCATAATATACCTTAAAGAATATGATATTCTTGGGCTGGAGAGATGGCTTAGTGGTTAAGCGCTTGCCTGTGAAGCCTAAGGAGCCCGGTTCGAGGCTCGGTTCCCCAGGTCCTACGTTAGCCAGATGCACAAGGGGGCGCACGCGTCTGGAGTTCGTTTGCAGAGGCTGGAAGCCCTGGCGTGCCCATTCTCTCTCTCTCCCTCTATCTGTCTTTCTCTCTGTGTCTGTCGCTCTCAAATAAAAAAAAAAAAGAATATGATATTCTTTTAATAGCAGTTGCTTAGTTATTGGGTAAATTTTTGCCACAGAAGCAAGGTATGGTAATGCTATAGAACGTCAGCAAATAATATCACATTAAGCAATTGGTGAGTAAGAAAATCGTCTGCCTCACATTTGTTTATAGCTTATAACCTAAGAATGTTTTCATTTAAAAGATTTTTAACATGAAAATTAGTAAATTTCATGATATATGAGAATATTATGAAGTTCAAATCTCTGTGTCTAGAAATAGTATTTTATTGGAGCATGCAAACATTGATTCATTTATGCCTTGTCTCCTTCTTGTTTGCTAACAGCCGAGTGGAGCTGTTGCAGCAAAGATAGTATGGCTTTTGTTACCTAAAATAACTATTACATTAGTGCTTGCTTTTTTTTTTTCCTGGCCTGTAGCTACCATGCTAAATTACTTGTATCTTCACTACTTCAAACAAAAATATTTTTGGATGCAATAATGACAAATGAAACTAGTATATTCATTAATATTAAATAAAACTCTCCCTACATATGTCTGGACTTCCCACTATCCTTATGTTTGTATGTAATGTTAGCACTGGATTGGGTTTGGAGATTGTGAGGAGATGTAGAAATGCTATAGTTTTAAGAGTATTTTGAATGCATGTATTATGTGATGTGGTCCTAGTACACAGGAGTGTCATAACAAAACACTATAATCTGTGTGGCTTCTAAACAAGAAACCAAATAGAATTATCATAGTTACAGAATCTAGAAGTATAAGAGCAAGGAACGGCCAGGTTTTTTGTTTGATGAGGGTATGCTACCTGGCTACCATACAGTGGAGAGAGAGAAAGAAAGAATTCATGCGTCAGGGCCTCCAGCTGCTGAAATTGAACTCCAGACATGTATGCCACCTTGTGTGCATGTGAGACATATATCACCTTGTGCACATCTGGCTTATGGAGGATCTGAGGAGTTGAATATGGGTCCTTGGGCTTTTCAGGCAAGTACCTTAACCACGAAACCATCTCTTCAGTCCTGGACAATCTTCTATATTGGTACTCACCTTATTTATAGGAGGAAGATTTCTGTTCTCATGACCTGTCTTCAAAATTCTTGACTTCTAGTTAGTATCACCTTAGGGATAAGACTTTCAAAATCTAAATTTTGAAGAGTACCTTTATACATACTCATATCTTAGTTGAGTTATGTAGTTACTTACAAACCTTACTTACAAACAGATATCACAACACATAAAATTCTTTAAAATAATCTTTGTTTCATTATGAGTATATATACTGTGTTGAGGTAAATTTTAGATGATTCAAGATTTTTTTTATTAAAAACAGAATAAATGGCATTAAGTTTTGACAAATATATACTGTCTACACATGCACACACAAGCAAACAATATCTGCCTACTTATAATTATTACTTCTCTAATTAGTTAATACTTCTCTGTGGCAATGTCAAACCAAGGGTCACCATCCAAATATACAACAATTGATAATGCCATTATAGTGTGTTTTCTTGACATTTTCTATTTTTCTACTATTAACCATTAAAAATGAAAACTTCTCTATGAAGAAAAAGGCAGTATATACCATAATGAACACTGGGGTCAACTTGCCTTCAATTTTCCTTATTTTGATAAAAGACAAATTCAACTTTTAAATAAAAACATAACTAAAATAATATACTCATTAATTATTTTGAGATATAATAGTAATTCTAACTAATTGCTAATATTATATCAATGTGTATTTATTATACATACCTAGTCATAATAGTAAAGGCTTTTTATATTTATTTTAAGCAGTTTTATATTTAATTTCTTGAAAATGTATTAAAACTATGAGAAATTCAACTATAAACTGTTGTGAGTCTCTGTCTGATGTTGTGTATTAGCTAAATAATTATGTTTACATTTCAGCAAATTCACTTTTTAAGTAATAAAAATAGGTCCTATTGAAGAGAAAGACATAAGCATAACACACATATTTGCTTTTAGATGCAGGAAATGAAGCTATATTAGAAAACTTCCATGTGTAGTTCAGAATTGAAATAACTACAATCATTTTTGTGGTATCAATTTTTTATAGGACAGGTAAGTAGTATTTTGACATTTCTTTCTTGGATGAGTTCTCAACATTGCCAACTTTCTATCCAAATTACACTAGAAGTGTCCAATATACTAGTAATCCTCATTTTTACCATGAACTAGAAAGATTGTAGAATTGAGTTTAAAATACACTTGTATTTCTGTTTCCTCTTCATTAAATTGAGACAAAAGTGAAGGGAATAAGATTTCACAACTATATTTAGGTTTTCATGGGAGGTTTTCAGCATCACAAAATGGTAAGTTACAGTCTACATAGAGTTTCAAGCTAAAAATAGTTTGCTACATTATTATTATTCATTCAAAGAAGAACTAGTCTACAAAACATCTGGCATTTGTCATTTTTGGAAGAACAAACTATTGGATAAGCAATGGCAAAACAGCATGTAAATCATGGAAAATTCTTTGAGAAAATGAAAAGAAAAATTACATACTTCACCTACAACATACTTTTAAAAGGCACAGAGTTGGGCATGGTGGTACACACCTTTAATCCCAGCACTCAGGAGGCAGAGGTAGGAGTATCACTGTGAGTTCAAGGCCACTTTGAGACTACAGAATGAATTCAGAATCACCCTGAGGTAGAGTGAGACCCTACTGAAGAAAACAAAAGAAGGAAGAGGAGGAGGAGGAGGAGGAGGAGGGGAAGGGGAAGGGGAAGGGGAAGGGGAAGGAGAAGGCAGTGGCAGAAAATGGAGCTGCTGCCCCATGTGCATTGGCGCTGGCCAAGACTGAGCTCTGGGGCATTGGCCACTTTCTCGTCCAAGGGCAGATTTCTATCATCCTATTTACTCCAAAAGCATTTGTCCCTCCTTTTTTACTCCTGTTAGAGATTTCCAATTTTGGGGGACCCTACCCTAATATATGAAATGTGCTGTGTTTGAAATAGCTTTGTTTCTGTTTTTATAACTGGGTTCTGAGTAACGACAAAAACCAACATTTTGATGTGTGATACACATATATATATACACATATACGCATATACATATACATGCACAAATAAAGCTAAATACCTTAATGTGCCAATAAAACATGGGTAAAAATGAACCATTTTCTAAAATCAAATTACAAATATAATTTCAAATAACCAATAATTCAAATGTAAAATTTACTCTAACATTTGTCTTCTTTCCCCACTGACTGCCATTGTGCAAAGGATGTCTTCTCTTCTCTCCTTCCTGAGAATGAGCTCCATCACTGTGCACCATAAAAAGAAGGTCACAGCCTCCCACAACACTGGACCTCTGAAGGTAAAAAGGATAGGAAAGTTTTTCTTATCTTTTGTCCAGTTCCAAAGAACTGTTTGTAAATTCCCTACCCCCTTGTGAGGGGGTGCCCAGGCGGGGCCCAGATCTCTGCCAGCCTGCACCACCACCATGTGTGCAGCACATCCCTGGCTCTGAAGAGATAGGCCCCACCCTCTTTTATGCCAGTCCAGGAATGCCTCTTTGCATATCTAGCTCTAAGCCAACCAGAGCTGAATGTCTCTTCAATATTTCCATAACCAGGACCACTTGTGTCAAAACACCCACTCTCCTTTGGTGTAAAGGGGTAACAACCCATGCATAAATGTTTCCTCTCTCACTTATTATACCCAGTTCTTTATCGTTCTGCAGGTGTATCTCTATGAGGAAGAAGAGGACTACAAACTCCACCTGTGTCCATTTTCAAGCCTTTGCTGATGGACCTCAGTGTGACGCTGTCCCTGGGTGCCTACGGTCCTGCAGGCGCTGCCCTTGCCCAGACCAACCACCTTGCGGGGCACTTCCAGAGCAAGCTTGACCAGGCCATAATATCTACCACCAACAGCCTCAAATCTCTCCAGAGACAATTGAGCTCTGTTGCAGGTGTGGCACTTCAAAACCACTGAGGTTTTTGGCTAATGAATCAAATGTTGAACAAAATGTTAAGAACTCTCAAAAAGCTCCACAAAGAACTGCTTACCTGCTACAGGCCCGGAGACCCTACCACCTGGCTCTCTAACACTTTAGTCACTTAGCCCCTTCTTGCTATAGGAACCCTATTACTTATAGCCCCATGCCTCATCAAATTTCTCAATCAAGTAACTAATATTGCTAAGGTTGCTACTAATCAAGCCCTGGTGCACCACCTAGCTCTATCTGAACATATGATACACTATAAAGATCTCACTCAATATGATGATGACACCACCCCACTATAAAACAAAGGGGAAGCTGTCGGGCAGAGGCAGGGCCCAGATTAAAGCCAGCCTAAATTGTCAGACATGACTAAGGGCCCCAGGCTACAGAGGGGTCGCAGCAGCCTGAACAGCTGATACATATTGGCTACCAGACTGGTAGGGGAGATCTTCCCCCCATTTTCAGGGGTTGCAGTGAGCCAGGCTCCTCCTCCCATTTTCGGGGGTTACAGTGAGCCGGGACCCCTGGACAGAAATCTCAGGCCCTAAGATCGGCAGGAAGTAGGGCCTCTCCCTATCCAAGCCCTGAACACCTTTACAGCCTGATAAGACTTAGGCTTCATAGCCCTGTG
The DNA here is from genome assembly GCF_020740685.1 of Jaculus jaculus. Taxonomy (NCBI): domain Eukaryota; kingdom Metazoa; phylum Chordata; class Mammalia; order Rodentia; family Dipodidae; genus Jaculus; species Jaculus jaculus. The sequence goes on along the minus strand of NC_059114.1, from coordinate 55,425,197 downwards.
AGCTTTGGCCAGTTGCCTAGGAAACTCCTTATATGTTATCAGCCAGCAGCCTTCACACAGTCCATGCCCCTGTGACCTGTACCTCTTCTCCATACTACATAGGTCACCTAATTCCTTATGTGCTGAAATGGACATCCCTAGGCATTGGCAAGCAACATTTGGACCCAACAATCCCCTTTGGACCCTCTGCCTTCACTCTATCAACTGCTTATAAATCTTAGTTCCCTTGCAAATAAATGAGCTGTTCTCTGAAGCTGTTTCCTGGGTGTTTCTTCCCATAGCACTCACATCCACTCAAGACCCAGCTCCAGAGTTAACTGGACGCCCCTGGGGAACCAGGAGCTGGTGTGCAATGCCTCCTGAGGAACCAGGAGCCCCACACTCATATGGTACTTTCCTGGGAATTTAAGAGTCCTCTAACAGTCTTCTTCCCTCAGTTCCCCTATCATAGGGAGAAAGAGAGAAAAAAGAGAGAGAGAGAATGAGTGTGCCAGGGCCTTTAGCCACTGCACATGAACTCCAGACACATGTGCCGCCTTGTGCATCTTGCTTAGAAGGGTCCTGGGGAATTGAACCTGAGTCCTTTGGCTTTCTTTGTAGGCAAGTGCCTTAACCTCTAAGCAATCTCTCCAGCCCTAGAATGTGTTTAAAATTGTTCTAGATTTTGTGCTGGGCAAACATTCTTACACCAAGTTGGGAAGATTCCATTCCAAAATACTTAAGATCTTTTTCTTTTTTTGTAATGTCTCTGCTCCCGTATCTTATTTCTAGCATAGCACGTTTTAGGAAGCAGTTCAGTATGCTCCCTGAATCCAGGGGATAGGTTAAAAGCAATCAGGTGGGTATATTTCAAGGTTTTATAATTGGAATTGGAATAAAAGTATGAACATTTTGTGGATATATAACAATAATGGCATTCTTAAAAAGAGAAAGCCAAGCAAAACAATACCTTTCAAAAACTTTCTTTTGTGAACCCTGCTTGCTTTTCTTACTCCTGTTTTGGTCAGATATTTATTTGCACATGAGAGGGCCCCATTCTCACGTGTTTCACTTTGGCCTACCATCTTACTTGTACGCAGCCTGTTTTTCTATCATGGGGCCCTGGTACAATAATTCTTTTGTAGAGGCATATATGTATAACAGCTATGGATATAGCTTTCTTTATGAGTAGACATTCAAAATTCTCTTAAACATACATTATGGTCATTTCCCCATGCTAATAAATATTATTTCTATCATAAAATTTTAGTCATTGTAGATTATTTTTTACTATGCTTGAACAGTTTAACTAAACTATTTCTTACTTAGGAGAAACTGCCTATGATTATTTAACCCCAAGTTTTACTACTGTTTACAATGTACTATTAACATAAACTCTTGATGGAAACATTCATATTTATTTGCTTAGGAAATATTATTAGAAAGAATTGCTGAGTCAAATATATGTGCATTAATAACAGTTTAGTATGTATTGTCAAATTGTCTCATGGTAAGTTTGTCTCAGCAGCAGTTTATTAATTTCTTGTTTAATTTATGTTTAGTAATAATGTGCATTTAATTTCTTTAATATTTCTCAATTGAATAAAATTTAAATTCATTGAGAATTTATTTTTATTACTACCATATTTAAAACAATATGCACTTGGTTTAATACTCCATCTATGTAAATATAATATACATTTGGTTTAGAAAACTGATATATCTGGTATTATCCCAGCTGTATATGATAAATAATATATATAAAGATAAATATATAAAAATATAAATTAACCATATTAACAGAGAACTACATGGTAGGGTAGATTAATGAGCATGTTCACTTTATAATAATTGTAATTTGTTTATTTCTAGTATATATGGTATATACCAATATGGTGGCTATTACAAAAAGAAACATGTTGATTTTAATATTTCCCTTCATTCATATCACTTGAGGATGCCAAGACAGTAAGTGCAAACAGGTTTGAACATTAGGTCTACCGAGAAATGATGAACTTATTATTTAAATTTGAGTCATCACAGATAAAAATCCGTGTATAGCAATTTGCTGCCACTCATTTGTTTTGAGAGTGAGAAGCAGTTAAAATGGATCAGGACAGAATATTAATACAAATATCACGTACAAACATAAAATCATCTCATATTTCATACAAGAAAACTATTTTTTTCATATCAGTAAACACAGTCTGTGATGGTTTGATTCAGGTATCCCCATAAGCTTAGGTGTTCTGAATGCTAGGTCCCCAGCTGATGGAGATTTGGGAATTAATGCCTCCTAGAGGGAGTGTATTGTTGGGAGCGGGCTTATTTGTGTTATAGCCAGTTTCCCCATGCCAGTGTTTGGCAGGCTCTCCTGTCACTTTTTTCCACTTTATGTTGGCCAATGGGTGATGTCCACCCTCTGCTCATGCCATTGTTTGCCCCTGCCATCGTGGAGCTTCCCCTTGAGACTGTAAGCCAAAATAAACCACCTTTTCCCACAAGCTGCTCTTGGTTGGGTGATTTCTACTAGCATGTTGAACATGACTGCAACACAGTCCTTTAAAAACAACTTAAAATTCAATTGCCTTTAAATATCCAACTCTTTTTGTTGTTGTTTGTTTGTCTGTTCAAAACTCCCAATTCTACACTGGTACATTGCCCTGTGAGATGGAATCAGTGGTTTCAATAAGTGGCAGTGGGTCACTTGAGACAAGTCTCTATGTAAGAAAGGACTGGACCCCATCTTAATACAATAGTGAAAGCTGAAATTAATTAGAAAATATTAGCTAATTAAATATTTAGGGGGAAGGGTGTTATTTTAATCAGCTCCACAGTGTAGGGACAAACATCCAAAACCAGACACAGTTTATAGGATGAAGATGTTTATTTCAGGCTTAAGGATTGGAAAGAAGTCCCATAAATGGCAGAAGCTGGCTCCCGTTCATAGATTAAAGCAGAGGGAAACCACCAAAAGAGCCAACAAACACCAAAGCAACAAGCAAAATGGCCAGAGGTCAAACCCCTATCAGCACACCTTGTAGGGTTAGAATTAGATCCATCCATAGTGGCATACCCCTTCTGTGAGGATATCTTCCTGCTAGGGGCTCAAGTAGGGAGTTTAATCAAAAATGGTTTAGTGGTTAAGGACCCATGTTGGACTTTCTAGATCCCACATAAGCTAGATACACAAAGGTGAGGCAAGCACAAGGTCACACATGCCCACCAGCTGGCACAAGCATCTGGAGTTTGATTGCAGTGGCTGAGGCTCTGCTATGCCAGTTCTTTCTCTCTCCCCCTCCTTTTCTCTCCCTAAAAATAATAATAATAATTTTCTGAGTCAATGGGTCTAATATTAAATATTCAAACTATTGTATTCAGCCTACCACAGGTGGGCATAGAGGGAAACTCCTATAGCCCAGGACCTGAGAAAGAAAGCAGAAAGAATATGAGTTCTAATCCATCTTTCACCCTGAACTATAAAGTCAAATATAGTCTCATGGAAATAAATAACTAAGTCAATCAATCAACCAATCAATCAATCAATAAAGTAATACATAAGCTTGGTTTGATTCAGGTGTCTCCCAAAAACTTATGTGTTCTGAATGCTAGGTTTCCAGCTGGTGGCAATTTGAGAATTGTAGCCTCCTGGAAGTGATATATTGTTGGGGCAGTCTTATAACTGTTATAGCCAGCTTCCTCTAGCCAGTGTTTGGCACACTGTGGCTGTTATCCATCTGAGGTTGGCCATGATGTAATGTCCACCCTGTGCTCATTTCATTGTTTTCCCCTGCCATCATGGAGGGGAACCTCAAGCAGTTGAGCCAAAATAAACCCTTTTCTCCCATAAGTTGCTCTTGGTCAGTTTTCTGCCAACATAAAGCTTACTGCAGCAAAATATTAGGTTTGTAAATATATTGCTAATGACTGCTAACAGAATTGCAAAAAAAATAGTACTATCTTTGAAGAAATCAGTTTCATTGACTTGTTCCTTTGTTTTTTTGAATATCGGATCATTTTAAGAAACAATTTACTACCATGATTTCAATGTAATACAGTGTGTACTTTCTTCCAGTCTTATTAAGTTGTATGTCAACAGATTTCTTAAGCGGAAGACAGAAGCCTATTATGAGTAGTTTTTATAGATCTCTGCTAGCTGTATATCCTCCTCTATGGACCATCAGTCAAAATTGTTTCAATTTCTTGCATTATATCCGTAATTCATCTTTTCGTTGCCATGTTTTTCTTCAAGAATGGTGCATCCAAAGCATGGTGGTTTGATTCAGGTGTCCCCCATAAACTTAGGAGTTCTGAATGCGAGATCTCCAGCTGATGGATATTTGGGAATTAATGCCTCCTAGAGGTAGTGCATTGTTGGGAACAGGCTTATGGGTTTCCCCTTGCCAGTGTTTGGCACACATCCTGTTGCTATGATCCACATTGTGTTGGCCAGGAGGTGATGCCCACCCTCTGCTCATGCCACCGTGGAGCTTCCCCTCGAGCCTGTGAGCCAAAATAAACCTCTTGTTCTCACAAGCTGCTCTTGGTTGGGTGATTGCTACCAGCAATGCGAACCTGACTGCAACACAAAGTATGTACACATATTCTCTGTCTGCTACTGTAAGACCGTTTCTATGGCCTTACGGCTCTGCTCCTGCCCATCTCAGAATCCCTTCCTCTACTTTCAGGTTTTTGTTTTTTTTTTTTTTCACTCTTATGTGAGAATTTCTAAATACTTTATTAAAATTTTCTTTAAACAAACAAACAAAAAGACCCACATAATTCAAAACTCACTCACTCATCAATAAAACAGACAAGAACAAATTACTTATACAATGTCATCAATTTCCAGGAAAGTGCCAAAGAGCATGAATGAATTTATTCATTGGTTTGAATCATGCAAAGGCTAGTTGGCCGAAAAAGTGAGTAAATGAGAAAATATTTTTATTTCATTTCCAACATTTATCCTATTAATTATTTACCTTATTAACTAATCTCCACGACATTCACTGTTGTCAAATCTCCCCTTCCTCATTTTCATTTCTTTGCTTTAGTTTATGTTCCTGAGTCAATCTTCTTTTACTGTTTCACATTAAGTGTTTCTCTTTTGCTCCATCATCATTTTCTTATATGTTAAGTATACACAATTTTATTTAAGCCTAAATAAAAAAAATAAGTTTAAATAATTTACTTAAGCATAGTTATTTCAATGATTATTTTCTCCCCATTTTATTGAATTGCACTGGAGCCAATTTCCTTTTTAAAAATAATTTTTATCATGCCTTAAATACTCAAGGTTTAAACAAATCAGAATTATTTTATTATAAAATGCAATACACAATATTAGAGGTAAATTCTGTTTGTATTTGAGTGCTTACTTTAAATTTTATTTAAAATAAATGTTATTCTGCAAAAAATAGTAATATATACTTGCACCTCTATGGTCAATGTGAGATGACATTTTTCACTATTTGTAGTAATGCAGTTTGAATCTAGGGCCATGCACATACAAGACAGATAATCAGTCTCTGAGCTACATCCTCAGCCTCCATGTATGAATAGATTTCTCTCACAACACAGTATTATATCGAAATTATTCCTAGGCATCTTTATTGTGTTTTCTTTTCTTTCTTTCTTTCATTGTTTTTTGTTTGTTTGTTTTGTTTTGTTTGAGGTGGTGTATCACTCTAGTCCAGGCTAACTTAGAATTAACTATGCAGTCTAGGCTGGCCACAAACTCACAGAGATCACCCTACCTCTGCCTCCTGAGTGTTGGGGAGTAACTATACTAGTAAAATAAACTGTTACTATGTATAAGTGCTTCAGAAAGACTGAGAAATAAACAATTTAATATCTAATACTGATATCAATGCTATCAATAATAACAAAGTCAAAATTTATGATATGGAGACCTGTCTTTTTAAAATATATTTTTCTAATCTATTTGAGAAACAGAGAGACATAGAGCATGATGACATAATGGCAGGGACTCTTGCCACTCGAAAGGAACTCCAGAAGCATGCACTACTTTGGGCATCTTGTTACATGTCAGTACTGAGGAATCCGACCTGGGCCAGCATGTTTTGAATGCAAGTGTCTTAAATGCTGAGGTTTCTCCTCACCCCTGAAGGAATTTTTGTGCGACACATCCATACCTTAAGTCATATTTCATTAATTCTTTGTTAAGAGATGAGAAGTTTCAGTAAATCTCTACTGGTATCTGCATTCACACTAAAATAATTACTTAAATGTCAGATATTATGAGTAGTCATGTAGCTGACTGGTAAGTCCACTCATTGCCTGAGCATGTAATTTACACCATTATATTGGAGAATATATATATATATATATATATATATATATATATATATATATATATAATATATTTATATATAATTTTATATAATATATATATATATATATAAATGTTTTCATCACATTGATCCTATCAATTTAACTCAACAAAAGCAATGCTAAAGAGAAATTTTCATTGGAATAATACATTTTCTCACTGTTTTGTTTGTTATATGTGATATAATATTAGGACTACTCACTACTATCTATAGTGCCAATTAGAGTTGCAATCAAATGTTGCATTTAAAGTTAATGCATATCTAAAGTGTATATTAAGGGCTGGAGCAATGGCTAAGCAGTTAAGGTATATACCTATGAAGCCTAAAGACCCATGCTGTCTCTCCAGATCCCGTGTAAGCCAGATGCACAAAGGTGAGGCAAGTGCAAGGTTGCACATGCCCATTAGCTGGCACAAGCATCTGAGGCCCTATCAAGCCAATTCTCTCTCTACCTACCACCCTCTCTAATATAAAAAAAATAGTGTGTAGATTAAGAGAAAGAGAGCCTGAACATAATTATTCCTAAACAGAACAGAACTATGTCATAGTTACAGTGAAAATGACTGACAATGATAAGATCTCAAAGTGTTATTCCCTAGAACTAGACAGACTAAAAATTATGGATGCTCCTCACAGGGAAATTACAGAAATTCCTAAGTAGGCATCTTAGTAGCCTTTCATATGCTGGTTGATTTGGAAATAATCATGGACAGCTATTGCTTCCAGGGCATAAAATTCTTGAATTGAACAAGGATATATTTATAGAGAAACCAATTTTTAAAGACTTTCAAACATTTTTATCCTATATGAATAACACTTTTTACTAAAAATTCACTTCTCAAGGGAAATTTATTTTAATTGCATTTGTCAGTTTAGGAACATGCTTTTGCTTCTCATGAACTTAACAGACTAACAAATTTATAAGTCAATAATTTGCATACCTTTGGTTATAAACATTAAGACTGTGAGTTATTTCCTTAAAAGAGTATCACAGTATAGATGCTATTTATGGTGGTATGATTCAGGAATCCCCTATAAATTAATTTTGGTATTCTGAATTCTAGGTACCCATCTGATGGCAATTTGAGAATTAGCACCTCCTAGAGGCACCATATTGCTGGGGGTAGATTTATGGGTGTTATGGCCAGCTTCCTCTTTCCAGTGTCTGGCACACTCTCCTGTTGCTGTTACCCACCTGATGTTGGCCAGGGGGTCATGTCCCACCTCTGCTCATTTCTTTATTTTCCCTTGCTTCCCCTCAAGTCTGTAACCAAAATAAACCCCTCCTCCCCCACAAACTGTTTTTGGTCAGGTGTTTTCTGAAAGCAATGTGAACCTGACTGCAATAGTAAAGTTGATACATAGAAGTGGTATTATTTCTGTTAGAACCCTGATTTTGTGAGTTTGGCCTTTTGGAACTGCTTTTCAGGAAGAATGCAGACGGATTTCAAATCTTTGTTCAAGAGACACCTTGTGGTGCTGTAAATATAGCTGGGTTGACTACTCTGGTCAGAGTTGGAAGACCTGAATGCAGAAAGAACTGTCGATTGTAAGGTTTGGCTTGTGAGGGAGCATTATCCTGAACTAGGATAGAACTAATTTTTGTGACTCGCTGTTATGCCCATGTTCTGAGACCTTGGGCAAGGTTGCATTGCTTAGAAATGTACTGGTGAGAGGGATAAGACACAGAAAAAAATGAAGTCTTTGGGCCGAAACCGCTGCCCATTCAGCTGCATTTGGGAGATTACCACCATTGAGACTGGGCCAGCTGACCTGCATTGGAACTACGGGAAGAATGCAGAGTCTTTTGAAGGGGCCTGAATGCTGAATGAGTGTCATATTTTTTAAAGTCTGCTTTATTCCCCCCTGAATTAACAAGTTGGCAGCCCACCTGATGTTATGGCATATAACAAATGCAGGAAAGACATGGTCATTGAATTTGCAACATGTTTTTTGTTTGTTTTTCCTGGAAATGGCCATGGGCAGTGTAAAGCAGGCTTGTTGGATTACCTGTATGGAGATCCAATGAAGTCATGAGGGTGAACCATGGGTTTCAGGGGAGACCTAGTGGAGATGTCAGGACTATGAGATGACTGCCAAAGAGAGCTGCCAGCACCAGATGAAGTTTTCCAGGATTGTGAATAGCCTAGCTGGAGGGGTGGAATTGGAACTCCAGAGACTTGTTACTGGTTAGAATTATAGGACTTGAAGATTAGTCACTGAGCAGAGTTGTTGGACTTTGAGCTACAGAGTGTGATGTTTGTCCTGTTTAAAGCTTGTATTGGTTGATTATTTCTTTGCTATGCCCCATGCCATCTGTTGCAGTGTGAATGTTTATTCTGTGTCATTATGGGTGTTCTTTTTATTGTTATTGATCAGTTAAAACATCTTGGACTGTGGAGGATGGTTGAACATCATTGGGATTGATAAAAAAGAAATCTATGGAGACTTCTAAAGTTGGATAAATGGATTGCATTTTACATCATGTATGGTTGTCAGTTTGTGGAGGCTAGAGGCAGAATGTGGTAGTTTGATTCAGGTGTCCACAATAAACTTAGGTATTCTGAATGTGACGTTGCCAGCTGATGGTGACTTGGGAATTAACACCTCCTGCAGGCAATGTTTTGTTGAGCGTGGGCTTATGGATGTTATAGCCAGCTTCTTCTTGCCAGTGTTTGGCACACTCCTTATCAAGGCAGGGCAGAAACACTCATGGCAATTAGAGTCCTTGTTTTTGTAACTGCTCACAGGGCTTTAGCTGGTATTTATGACTACCTTCTTCTACTACCCATTCTGTATTTCTTCCACCTTCAGCAAACACCTCAGCAGGTCTTGGTTTTATACCTGGAGGGGTGACCCATACTCCTGAAGGATCTGGGACATTTATCACACTACCTCAATTGATTTGTTGTAGTTTTCCTTTGACCTTGACAATAGGGCATGGTAACACTAAGAGATGTCCTAAACGATCTCCTGCACTGTAGACATACTCTTCCTTACCTCCATTGTGGAGGAGCAGTCTGATTTCCTTCTGATAGTGTGAATCAATAATCCCTGCTAACAGTGCAACTTGTTTCTTAGCCCATTGCCTGGAGGGCATTAGGAAACCATCCTGGCCAAGGGGAAGTCTTGGCTTCCAGTTAAATGGAATGCTCTTTGTGCCTCCTGCCAAAAGCAGCCTCCCCACACCACACAGGAAACCAAGACCTCTAGACCAGCAGAGAGTAAGGTAGTGGGAACAGGGAGCAAAAACTGGCTAGTGGGTAAAATAGGGTGATAGTAAGTGGGACCATTTCCATTTCCATACCTTGGTTCTTGGACCCGTGAATCCGGGCTATAGGAGAAACAGTACCATATATAGGACACGGATTCAGAGCATATACAGCCTGCTGTAGGACCCTCCCCCAGCCCTCCAAGCTTTTGCCACCTAGTTGGCACTATAGCTGTTTCTTTAATTTTTTAAAAAAAATTTATTTATTTATTTGACAGAGAAAGAGAGAGAGAGAGAATGGACTCTCCAGGACCTCCAGCAAGTGCAAAGAAACTCCAGATTCATGTGCTCCCTTGTGCATCTGGCTAACATGTGTCCTGGGGAACTGAGGTCGGGTCCTTTGGCCTTGCAGGCAAACACCTTAAGCACTAACCCTGTAGCTACTTCTTTAAAAGGCCGTTCCACCAAATGGCAAGAGGAAATTTGATGTAACACCCATAAGCCCACCCTCAATAATACACTGCCTCAAGCATTCAGAGTACCTAAGTTTATGGGGGTGGGCACCTGAATCAAACAACCACACCATTCTACATTCCAAGAACAAAATTAAGCCACACAATGGTAGGTCCAATACTTACCTAAATAAACTTAATTTTAAGTGATACGAATTTGTGATAAGCTCTTTGCCTAAAATTTAAAAGACATTAAATATGTCTATATATTTAACCAGCATCTTCTATCACTAAAGAATTAATAGTAGAGTTGCTTGTTGGCTTGATTGGCCTTGATCATATTTGCACATTTTCTAATTTCTAGGCAATAATTCCCAATGCAGCTGAAAATAATGATTACAGTCAACATGTAGTATTTGTTAGTTCACAGTTCCAATGTTTCTACACCCCCTTCCTACCTTTTCCAGACTTCATTTCATTCTTTTCATTATATCTTTGTTTTTTTTTCTCTTTCATCCAATACAAAAAGTCACTCTATATGATATACACACATTTACCGCTTCACTCAACACCTACTTTAAAACTTATATAAATCTTATTTAATAGTAATTTAGCTACATTTTTATTTCCCACATATATTTTATTCATTCCAAATAAAATGAAATTTTATACTTTATACTTGCATTTTATAATTTATAATTTCATTTTGTAAATGTAATTATACTCCTCCAAGCTACAATTTAAGCATCTAGTTTTAACAGAGTTCACTTAGCATTTCTTTTTAACCCTTGTTTGTTTGGTTTTTTCCTAGCTTTTCTTTCCTTATTCTCCTTAAGAATAAGGAGAAAAAAAAAAAACATTTTGTTTTATTGTAAATCTTCTGAAATTATACTGACAATATTCACAACCAGCAATAATAAAGATAATAAAATACTATATTTTTGGATGTTTCAGATACCACTAACCCACTTTATTTAACATCCTGTAAAAATTACATCTTTATTTTATAAAGGAAAAAAAACCTTCAATTCTTATTTTTTAATTTGGTCAAAGTCATAGAAAAAAATCATAGTTATCAAGATTCTCTCTGAAGTTTGTCTGAATCAAAAATTATTATTTTTTAAAAAATATTTTTTGCTCATTTTTATTTATTTATTTGAAAGTGACAGAGAGAGAGGGAGAGAAAGAGACAAATAGAGAGAATGGGCGTGCCAGGGCTTCCAGCCACTGCAAATGAACTCCAGACGCCTGTGCCCCCTTGTGCATCTGGCTAACATGGGTGATGGGGAATCGAGCCTTGAACCGGGATCCTTAGGCTTCACAGGCAAGTGCTTAACCACTAAGCCATCTCTCCAGCCCCCAAAATTATTCTTTTTTATTATTTTGCATGAATAACTTTTCCTGTTAATATATTAGTAGTCAGGGCAGACAATACAAACAAATGTATCTATAGTATAAACATGAGAATGTACTAAGTATATTCCATGTACTTTAAGCATGTAAGTACTGTGTGGCCAAAAAGAACATTCTCTCACATTCAATGAAGCCTCATGGTTAATATTCATTAGTACATTTACTGTAATGAAAATACTAAATACAAAAACATTTTTATATGATACTTTAATTTTATTCAAACTACTTTAAATGTGATGTTAGTTTTCTATTGACTATATTTCTGGAGTTAAATTTCAAAATCTAATAACCTTATATGTGATTTTCCTTTTCTTTTACATCCAAGTTTTATATGTAATAGTAAGGGGAGAGGCAGGCATTGCTTTGCTGAATTCTTGTCCTGTTTCAGTCCCTGTAGAGCTCATGGCCATGAGCACAATATAGAAGACTCTGGACCTCCAACTTTGTCTTATTTGTTAATACTAAAAAACCTCTAAATCATTATATGTGTAGTGTTATCCATTATTGTTGAACGCATATCTGAGAAGGTGGGCTCTTTATCTCAGAATGAATTGATAATTTAAAAACAGTCACTGCTATCAATTGGCATTGACTAGATAAAAACCTTCAAACACCAGTGCAATGACCTCTGAGAGGAAGAGGATAGGTGTCGGTGACACTTCTTTAATTTAAGATGGTCTACAGTATGTACTTATGAACTCAGCTCTGCTGCCAGATGGCTGGCATCTAAATTCTGTCCAGCACTCTCCATTTTGTAAGCTCTGCTTATCATGTTTATGATTCAGTTTCCTGCATCCTTGTATACTAATGATACTATCTCACAGGCTTGCTAGAAGGATCAATTTAGTGAATAAGGCAAAGTATTCTGGGAGCACTTGGTACATGCTTATCTCTCAATAAATATAGCACTGTTATTCAATGGAGACACTAAATATGATAATTAACTACCATACCATTTCCAATTTCTTATATTAGAGGAGTGAGGGGTTTTTGTTTTTTTTGTGTTTTTTTTTTTTTTTTTTTTTTTTTTTTTTTTCCTGGCAAGTGTTTGCAAGGAGGCTCCGTCAGAATCAAGTTCACATTAGTTGTATGTCCTAATTGCTCCCAGAACTACTACTCTGGCCAGAGGAATCACCTTTCAGTTTCTAAACTTACATTAGTGAAAGAAATTTTAACAGGGAATTTGTTGACTATATTATAATCACTCACTTTATTGAAAGTCAGCCTTTGAAACCTATCTTGGTCATTTTGCTTCTTGCCCAAGTTAAAATGTTCAAAGTATAATCGTTCTCATCCAAATGAAAATATATGACTGACTTTCATAGAAGATAAGACAATTAAACCTAATGAGAATGATAAAATTTGGGTCAGAATACTTTAAGCAATTTTTCTAGAGAAAATAAACTTTGAGAAAATAGACAGGGAAACAATAACGATAAATAGAAAATGTATGTCAGAGTTACAGAATGACAAAAGGGGAAGTAGTATTATATTTGTTTACCATGTGAAGCTAGAGTACAAAACACAGGACAGCAACATGGAAAAGCAGAGACAAACCAATTTCTTTAGCTCAGTTTAATCTCTGGGATCCTGTTTTCTTACATTCCTGAAGGTGAACTTGTACTCCAGGTAAGCCTCTCAGTGATTCACAGAATACTGAGCCTAGGAAGTAGACCCCATAAATGGCAAACCAGCTGGCAGAGCATAAAGAATGGAACTACAAATACCTTGATGTATACCTGTCTGTGACAAAATCAAATCCTCTCAGCCGTCTGCAATAATTCCAGAGTAATCTGCCACACAAGAAATGAACCAAATTGTATGTATCAAAGTAACAAAAAGGCAGTGCAAAAATAGACTTCTCAGCCAAAATGAAAATGAAAACTGAGAAATACCACATCAGGAAGCCTTCTCAAACACCCAGTTTCAAAATCCAGAGAAGACAAATCTTTTCTGGATAGCTTTTGAGATATAATTACTTAAATTTTGTTTATAGTGGCACAGTAAAGTCCTTTTGTATTCTTACCTTGCCAAAAAGTAAAGCCCTAATGGATTAAAACATCAACAACTGAAGAGCTGAAAAGCACGGAGCCAGATGATGCCAAGAAGTATGATACTGTCTGCGTCTGTTTCCTCTTTCCTGTCAGCAGCTGGACTCTGTGTCATGTCCAGCTCTGTGCTCACCCCAAACAAGTATTTTGTCCAAGTTTTCCTTCAAGTTTTCACCTATTTGAAGTATATGTAACATTTAATAATTTTAATAAACTTAATAGAGGAGCTTTGCCCTGCAAAAGGATTTTTCTACATGTTCACTAAAGCTCTTCTGCTTACATTGAAAACATCTATTTGATTGGTAAATAGTATAATTTTGATTTGTCATATTTCATCCAGAGAAAAGTAACTAATTTCTGTGTAAACATTGTTGAGAACTAAAAGCAAATACTTTCTTCTATGTGTATGTGCTATTAACAAAAATCATGCAATCCAATTCCTTTCCCATAAAGAGGCATGCACACAGGGACTGAATGGTGATCCTGTCAGAATCCAGATGGGAGCTTTGATGCTTTAATTCATGAAAATGCTACAGTCACTGTTACCACATCTGCACTCTTCTAATTTCTAAAATGCTCATGAACCCTTATTTACCCAAAGAAGACTTGTATACCTATGAGCAATTTCCACTGTCTCCTCCAGGCTAAGCAGTCTGTTTTTTATCCACTATCATCTCGATTTCAATTTCTCCCACCTTGTGTTCTCATTCTGGAGGTCAGACAACCCTTCCAAATTATGAAAATTCCATAGGCCAATGAAATGTGTGTGTGTGTGTGTGTGTGTGTGTGTGTTTATACACACAACTATAAAGTTACATGTATAAGCTGTGTTGTGCATTTTATGATTATATATGCACACTAAATATAAAATATTTTGTTATATGGTTATTCTGGACATACTTTCATTGAAATTATTATACATTATTATGAGCTAATATTAAAAACGCAGAAGACCAAATGCCAACTATCACATTAACACCAACTTCAAAATAGTAGCAATTTTTAGTCAAGTTGGTACCATTGCTAACCTCCTCCCTGTCCTCCCTCCTCCACTTGGACACTCTTTGTTGGGGTATATGGGTCATGCATGGTGGGGTTAGCCACCAGTTATGAGTAGGAGGAAATGTCTCTGTGCATCATGCCCCAACATATGGCTCTGACATTCTTTCTGCCTCCTGTTCCACAAATTTCCCTGAGCCATGTTGGGTTCGTTTTAGGACTGCTTCAGTGATGAGGTCTTGGGAGCCTCTGTGTCTGTGGATATCTGCTTTTGTAGGGCTTGATTGTTCTCGGTGTTCCTCTCCTTCACCCTAATGGTCATACCAAGTTCACCAAGAAAACAGCACACTTGCTTGTTTTGCCAATTATTCTTAGTTTCAATTAGGGCCCTTTTGAGGTATAATGGGGTGGTTCTCTCCATAGGATCTATCCATTTGAAAAAAAGAAGCAGATTCTCCAACAGAGAGTAAAGTTAGCATAAGATAAATGGGATTACCACTATTTATCACTTGTTTTTTAGAGAGAATTTAATAGGTGTAGGCCCTCTTGTAGCCCACGATTGTTGGTAGCTTGATAATGGAGAGCGGGCTCATATATGGATCTGACTCTGACTTGTTTTCCAGCTCCAGCTATAGGTTATGTTCCACTGAGCAGATAAGTTAGCCAAATAAAGAGTAGTTGGCTTCCCACCATGGCTGTGTGCCACTATTGCACTTGTGTGAGCATCACAACAGGTTATTTGTTGCTAAGTAGGTTATACCATGAGTTGCTTGGACAAATATTGGTCATTTTCCCCAGTCATCCATGTAGCACCTTCTGGCACCAGACTGTCTGGGGACTGACTCTTCCAGCTTCCAGCCATGTCACTCCATGTTATGTGCCAGCAGCATATGGTATCTTCAGCAGTAGGGTCTTACCACTAAACTTTGGTGGGTCATCAAGTACTGTTACAGAAATCTGTCATTCTTTTAGGAAACCTTGTAGGTCTCTCTGATCAAAAGCTCATTGTGGATAATAGCAACATGCTAGTACTGGAAATTAGAAGTCAGTGCTGACAAAGTGCGAGTACCATGCTGTTTTCATTATAATGGCTTTGTAATATAGCTTTAGATCAGGTATGGTGATGCCTCCAGAGGTATTTCTTTTGCTGAAGATATGCTTGGATATCCAAGGCCTTCTGCCTTTTTGAATTAATTTTAAGATCACTTTTTCTATCTCTGTGAAGACTAATGTTTGGATTTTAATTGGAATTGCATTAAATATGTATAATGCCTTTGGTAGGATTGCCATTTTCACAATGTTAATTCTGCTTTATCCAAGAGGAGGCCTTTTCTTTATCTCAAGACATGCTCAATTTCTTTTTGCAGTGTTTTTATGTTTTCATTGTATAGATCTTTCACTTCCTTGGTTCACATTATTCCAAGGTATTTTATTTTTTTGTTGTTGTTGTTGCTGCTATTGAAAATGGGACAATGTCACTTCTTTCTCTGTATCTTTGTTATGTGCACATAGAAAGGCTACTGATTTTTGTGCATTAATTTTGTATCCTGCTACTTTGCTAAAGGAATTATTCACTTTGAAGAGTTTTGGGATGGAGGCTCTCAGATCTCTTATGTATAGAATAATGTCATCAGCGAGTAGAGCTAACTTAATTTCTTCCTTTCCAAATTGTATCCCTTTTATTTATTTCTCCTGTCTTATTGCTTGAGCTGGGACTTCCAGTACTATACCGAAGAGCAGAGGTGAGAGTACACACCTGTCTTGTTCCTGACCTCAATGGGAATTCCTCCAGTCTCTCTCCATTAAGTACTATGTGGGCTTTAGGAGCATTGTATATTGCCTTTATTATGTTAAGATATGAACCAACCATGCCAATTCTCTCCAATGTTATGATCATAAAGTGATATTGTATATTGTCAAAGGCATTTTCTGCATGTACGAAATGATCATGTATTTTTTGTGTTTAACCTTGTTTATATGGTGTATTACATTGACAGATTTCCATATGTTGAACCACCCTTTCATTCCTGGGATGAATCCCACTTGATCATAGTGGATCATGCTTTTGATGTATTGTTGGATTTGGTTTGCTAGGATTTTTTTCAGGATCTTTGCATCTAAATTCATCAGGAAAATAGACCTATAGTTTTCTTTCCTTGTGGCATCTGCCTGGTTTTGGAATTAGGGTGATACTAGCTTCATAGAAAGAGATGGGGAGCTTTCCCTGTTCTCCAATTGTGTGGCACAGTTTGAGAAAGACCTGTTTGAGTTCTTCCATGAAGGTTTGATAGAATTCAGCTGAGAAGACATCTGGTCCTGGACTCTTCTTTTTGGAGAGGTTTTTTTTTTTTTTTTTTTTTTTTTTATTACCTTTTTCAGTCTCTGAGTGTGATTGGTTCAGGAGATTAATCTGCTGTGAGTTTAGCTGTGGTGTATGGTATGTGTCCAGGAATTTATCCATTTCCCCCTTATCCAGTTCTGTGGAGTAGAGGATTTTGAAATAAGACCTGATGATTCTCCCAATTTCACTTATGTCTGTTGTGATCTCTCCTTTTTTCATTTCTATTTTTTGAATATTTTTAAGGCATCTCTCTCTCTCTCTCTCTTT